>NC_051182.1:122188022-122411144 GCF_013339695.2 Rhipicephalus sanguineus
TGTAATGACCATGAGCTCTTGCATATGTAAACGGCGGTTTTTTTAGAAAGCGTTCCGCTCACCCATCCTTTCTAGTATTGTGGTACTGGGTGCGGCATACGTGTGGGATTGGGTCGCAGTGTGAAGGCAGGGCCTCGACAGTGTAATCATTAATGACAAGAGCAACGAACGACCCTCTTCTTTCTCTTCTAGGCACTTCCAGTCGAGGCCTTCCGGTTTTCCGAATATTCAGGAAACGTGTTTTAAAATAGAAGACTGTTACTAAATCGATGACCCCGGTTCAAGTTAAGATATATATGGGATACATATGTTATCGGAGCGTGTTTACTTATAATAGTGTTCAATGACAATCAGTATAATTATTAATAATTAATTGAATGAGTTCATTGAAAAACCAGTCTTCTCAGTGAACTGTTGGGACCACTGCGGCACATGGCGGAGCAACATGCGGAGCAACATGTGGCACCATGCCCTTCTTTCTAAGTGACCTCTGAGATCAGCTTCAGTAGCGCGACGAGACGCAGTCAATTCGTGGAATATATCACGGCACGCAGACGCCGAGATTCGGATACCACTACCAGACATCTAAGTCAAGGATTAGGCTCGTCACCAATTTTTCATTTATGGAGATCATAATCTATGAAAACATATTATGCTTTTCATTTTTCTTTCGTGTTGAAAACGTGCAAAGTCAGGACTGGTCGAAAGAACATTCTAAGCAGCTGCGCGAATACGAAAATCTAAGTGAAGCTTGTAATCAAGGACAGTGTAACCTAATGAAATCTGTGAAATTTCCTTTTTTAACCTAAGAAACCCTTTGGTCTAATGCAGTATATCTGATCTTTGTTTTTATCATTCAGAATTTATGCGAAAAGGCAAAGATCATCTCAAGCTACTGTATTCTGTTGAGGGCTGGAAGCTCTAACGCTACGAGGACCAAGACGACGTAAGATTCTCATTGAGGCATGAATGGCGGCGACAGGCGCATGGGCGAAAGAGGACGACGGTTACCTTGCTACATTTGGCTAATGATAATATGTGGGGTTTTACTTCACAAAATCACGATTTGATTACGAAGGACGCCGTAGAGGAGCGCTGCGGAAATTTTGACCATCTGGTGTTCTTTAACGTGCACTAACATCGCACAATACGGTAGATTCTGCCATTTCGCCTCCATCGAAATGTGACCGCCGCGGCCGGTATCGAACACACGATCCTCGGGTCAGCAGCCGAGCACCGTAATCCCTGACTCACCGCGGCGGACGGCTGCACTTGGCTAAGAGGGAGCACAAACCCAATGATAAACTCAGGTGGGTTTTGGCAATGATGGATGGATGAAAGAACTTTATTGAGGTCCAATAGGTCGTACTAGTTTCCTAGCCCGAAGCGGGCCGTTCCCATGTGGGGACCGCAAGACCTAGCCTTTCGGCCACTTCGCAGGCCCGTTGGAATGCCCACAATTGTCCCTCTAATGTCGGACTGCGCAGAGCTGCGTCTCACCGCTCTTCAGTGTTTTCCTTGTCGCTGCGTAACGCGGAGCAACGCCAGAGCATATCAGTGAGATCTATGGTTTCGTGGCATGTTGAGCATGTTGTAGGAGTAGAGAACTCCGGATAAATCTTGTTAATTAACAGCGGGTTCGGATAGGTTCTTGTTTCTAAGAGCCTTAGCCTAATGGACCTGTGGTCTATTTAGTTTACTGTGCGGAGGGGAGCAAGATGCCAATGTTAAGAAATTTAACGAAGCCTTCGAACGTTCCATTCTTTTACATGCAGATCAGGGATGTGAACGTGAATCCACTAGAATCTATTTTCAACGCGCACTAGAATTAGAAACGGGACAGAACTAAAGGGGGCAACGAGGGCTGTTTAGGGTCCAACTAAGCGCAATGGATAAATAAGCTGGGTCAAGTGTACTTTAGGGCACCTTCTATTGCACTTTCGAATAAAAAATTGTATTACTCAGCTGTGCTTTAACTTCAAAGGTAGGACAAAATAGATGACGTGACAAGGATGTGCGCGCTATTTCGTGCCTTCTTCTCTCACCCTCGCCTTCTTTATGAGCATTTTTTAACCGAAATAAATCTAGTCGAAAGTGAGCGCTCTTCGCCTCTGTTTGATCCCTCTATTTTCCTATTTTTGTAGGAGCTGTTAATATTTTCTAATAGCTTCCTCTCAACTTGCCCAATTCAACTCTTTCAAGCCACACGATGTCTGCGTATTCACATGCTTCGCTTTCAGCCCTACAGCGTTCAGAGATTGTACACCAAGACCCAATCATTGGAGAGCTTTAGTTTGGCGGCAAACGTTTCTTTTTTTCCTTTTTTTTGCTTTAGCGGATACCGTAGCCGTAAACGCGAGAGACCAGATAGATGGTGCCGTCTGGTGGCGTCAAGGGGAGCTAGGCAAGCATAGAATTGTTGTTACAGAAACCAGAAAAACCACATTGGCCACTGCCCAGAATTCACACTGCTGGTGTAAATTCTGGCCAGTGGTCAATACCGAATGAATTGCCATCAAAAAGAAAAATTTTTCCTGAAGGCCAGTAGGCGAAAACGAGCAAAGGTGTCTGTATTTGTGGTGGCACGAAGCGTCACACGATGATACTATCGTCGGGTAAGCCGATATTCCGTGAACCCCTCTGCGTATAATGGAACACCGGACAAGGTAAAACCTCTATTATCTACATCACTCAACGGAACACGTCTAATCCCCTTAATAAAAAGAAAAAGACGGAAAAGGAGAACAGTATGGTGGGTAACAACTTCGATCACAGTTAATTACAGGCATAGAGTTTCGTACAATACTTACTAGAGGGAACTCTGGCGCTAGTATCTAAGGGAGCTGCAACGCATGGCGCGTCAGGCAGCATGCGAATGATGGGTAGTACACGGTTTCTCTAAACTTCGTTCTTTCGGCTCCGTTTGGCTCCGCGTCGCCAGCATCCGCATTGTCGCAAAACGAAGTTCAGCAAAAGTCAGCAGTTCCACTTCACCACTTTAACTAACAATTCAAATATGGTCACGGAGTTCACAACGATCCATTCTTTTATCCGAAAGAAAACAAAAAAAAAACACCAATAAACAAAGCCACAAGTGCGTTCGAAGCCCGAAAGTACGAAGACTAGGCAAATCCGTGTACTACCCATCATTCCCGTGGTGGCTGAACGATCGCAGAGTCGGAGTCCCCTCTAGTTAATTTTCGGAAACTCTATGATTAGAGACACTTAAAGGGATCTATCTCGGCAATCAAAGGGTTCCTAAAAGTGCGGTCGAGTTGTGCTATGTGGTCTTGATGCTACGGTGATATCCTTTGTTCAGCTTGCAACCGTCGTTTAACGGTACATATATTCTCGACAGTTACACGCTAATTCGTCCTCTATGTAACCTCTGCACTGTATCCCAAGGCAGTGTCCAGGTTTGTATAGTCTTCCGATTTAAGACAAGCTGGCTCGCTCGATTGTTCCGGGTGGTTTTTGTCTCAACATTTTAGTTTGAGGAGAAGCGTAGGACCCGCCGCGATGGTCTAGTGGTTATTGTGCTTGACTGCTCACCCGAAGGTAGGAGTGAATCCCGGCCTCGGCGGCCTTATTTCGACGGAGGCAAAATGCTAGAGGCTCGTGTGCTTAGATTTAGGTGCACGTTAAAGAACCCTAGGTGGTCGAAATTTCCGGAGCCCTCCCCTACGGCTTGGCGGTGCGCTTACGGTAGGGAGACGCTGCGAAGGACAGACTACAAAGAACACAGGAACGAGTTTAACGGAACGAGCGGAAGCAGAACGAGTCCTACGGCGTTTCTCATAATCATCGTATCGTGGTTTTCGGTCGTAAAACCCCAATAATTATCATAAAGCACAGGACGAAGAAGAAGAAGAAAAAGTATGGGAGCGAAGCAAACCCGGAGCGCGGTCCCTGGCGAGATATCGGCTTGCCTTCCATATTGTAGTCATTGGAAAGATTGGCACAAAATAAAAAAAAAATAATGTAAGTCCCACCTTCGGGCTCGAAAACACACCCCATTCATTCAAACTTATTCTTTTCTGAAGCTGCCTTTCTCTCTATTTGCCTATTTCTTTCTTTATTTCCTTTTCTCTCCATCACCCAGTGCCTACCTGCTTTTCAATCATACCCGAAGCAAACAAATTCAGCGCATTCCCCCCTGTTCAAAGAGCATCTCAAAGCACCACGATAACAGCCCAGCCCGAAGTGCGCTCGTCACCGCAGCTTCAGCTCTCTACCCAATGGTTCTATTACGCACTTGAAGAGACGCTGTGCACAGGAACACCAGGACCATTTCTTTATTTTCATTACAACTTCTTTCAACTGCAGTGCTCTCTTTTTTTTCCTCGTGACTCCCACCAAAAGCGGCCGGTCTTCGCTGGCATGGCCCTGAGAAGTACCATTTCCCTTTTGTTTTTGTTCTTCCTATCGTTCCCTCTTCTCAATCGGGCCATCCTGCTCCGAAAACGACATCGTCGGTTATTGTTATGTCCGTGGTCTTTGTCGGCGACGCGGCTGCTTGCGTGTTCGCGCAGTTTCAAACCACGAAAAGCTTCTCTCTTCTTTTCTTTTTTATACCTTTTTTCGTATTTAGGCGCTACGAGAAACGGCCAGAAAAAAAAAATCAGGTTAAGGACAGGACAGAAATACACAGGAACTTCTTTTCCCTTTCGGCAGTGGCGGTCTGTTTTCCTTCGGCGCGAAGCAAATTGGTCTAGCAACGTTGAGCGCTTTCTCCTCCATTGGCCTTCAAGCACGCGTTCCCTTCTCTCTCTCTCTCTCTCTATTTACCTCCTCTCCCTGCTCCCTGTTAAAGATACCGTCAGGCAAGGCCATAAAGGAAAGAACCCCGTGCTCGAACCAATTGGCCATTTACGCTGAGCGGCAGCTTTTCGCCCTGTCGAGTCCTTAGGGACTTGCATGAGTGGGCTTGTTGGGGCTTCTCGACTGAATGTGTCCTGGGTGCCTGTGTGAGTCCTGTGTGCTTCCTTTCGTCCTAGTGTGTTGTCCTCGCTCGACTACCTTCAGACTAAGAGACTACAAACTTCACTCGCGTGTCGTTTGTGATCCCCGGATGTTTGTTCGAATACATTTTTTCCCTTGCTTTGTCATCAACTCCTCGGAAGAATAGCAGATCACACAAATAAGTGTTACGATCGCTTTTGGAGTTAATGAAGAACGTTCCAGAATGTGCCTGTTTCTCTGCGGTATTGATCTTCGTCGCTCTGACACAGTAGCAACTATATTTTTCTAAATGTTCAGTTGCAAAAAGGTTATGGTGTTATGAACATATATAGTTTGTCTCGTTCGACAGGTGGCGCACGCATCAAAATTTACGCATTGCGACAAAGGTGGCTTCATGGTTTTATTGTATATACCCGCATGAGCGCAGTACGCAGTACTTGAGAGTGCTTGCCGAAGTACGTAAACTTATATTAAGGCGAAAGCCTTAGACGCCTCATCATACGCGAAGATTGACCGCGTGCGTCCCGCGGCGTCGGCGTCAAAACGAGTGATGCATTTTCACGTGATGACGTCACCATATGACGTCATCGTGACGTCAGGGATCGACAAAATTTGTCACATTATCATGACGTCACTAGGACCTCGCATGACGTGCCGTGACATTATGACGTCATCAAATGAATTCGTCGTTTGGTCAAAGAGATAAGGCACGGAGGCAGTGCAAAACCAGGTGAGATGCAGAAAGCTTACATTGCCTCAGATCCTGGTGCCAGTGCAAAACCACCTTAGGTACAGGAAGCTTTCGTAGGGTGCGAGGGATGATCAACACATCGACTTAGAAGAAAAAGAAGATGGTTTTCACCTTCGACGCTTCATAGGCACATGCATGATGAACACTGCGAGTTTCTTACTATAAGTAAGTTAGGGGAACACTGTGTCACAATTTAATGTTAATTTGAGCTTTGTGACGCAAACTCAACTAGGGCAATGCAGCGCAGCCACAGGGTGTTAAAATTTGCTAGTAAATACAGCATGCACTGCAGTATTGAAGCGTTATATTAAAAATTTGTTCATTTAAAAACCTGATAACGTCAGCCAGGGGCGCTAGTTGTTAAGCGTCGACAGGTGACTTCGGGTGAAGTGGTACGTTTAACTTATAGAATATGACGAAATGCTTTTGTATTCTGTGTTTTTTATTACTGTGAATTGTTCGTGACATTTATCGTATGTTGGTGATACTCTCTCTCAATAAGTGATTCTGTGTGATGTGCGCGTGCCCCAATCGTAGCGAACACGGAACGTCTTCGAAGAAACGTTCCTGATGATTACACACGTCTTCCATTCACCAAGAAGTGTCTCGATTTAAACTGCGCTGACGCACAGCTCGTTCAAGGAAGTCGTACAAGAATTTGTCGAGGGCATATATAGCTGGTCGCCTTTAAAGTTCCTCAGCCGACTCTTGATTGAACTCAGATATATTGAACGGAGGATATTTGTATTTGTTTGCACTTTTCAATGCTGTCACGCCGTATTTCGAATTAAAAGACTTCAAAAGCAAGAGAGGTGTAAAACAGAAGTGCATAAAAAAACGGAAGTACAAACCGGAAGTCAGTGGGTAGACACGTCGCCTTTTCTAAACCCGTCGAGCTGGGTAGGTAAACCTTATGCCATTCGCACTGAAAAAAAAAAAAAGCTTCAGCTTGCTCGGAAGCGATCGCTGAATAGTATACACGATTATTTGACTGCTTTCGTCTTTTGCTGAGAAGGAATTGGTTGATGCTTTTAACACGGCGCCTCAGGAAAGGATTATATGACATAGAAGAACAGCAGAAATCAACGCGAATTATGAATTGGTTTTACTTATAGGAAGGAAGTTCAGAGGAGTGCTGTCCTTTCAGAGTTGGAAGTTCGCCATTTGCCCAAAGCAACTGCCGCTGCAACGATCTGTGGAAGTATGCATGGAAACAGGAAGGAAGGCATTAACTGTAGAAACAAAACGCAAAGCTAATAGGCGATAACTGAAAGTGGCAAGAAAAAGAATGTTTCTATATTCAGCAGCACAAAGCATCATAGAGGCGTGTGACTTCGTTTTACTGTAGATCCTAATACGGTTGCATATAGAATAGACTAGATGCAAGATTTCCTTTTGTAGTTTTCCTCTTTGCGATCGCCACGCTTGTATTCCGCACAAAATGCACGATATGAAACAGTAAGTTTACCGTTAGTATAGAATAATCGTATATAGTATAACGCGGCGCTAACACAGGCTTAAGAGAAGAAGCTGTCGATGCGAGCGGCGTGAACACATTCGTTGTCCCCCTCACATCGTCAATTTCATCCGTGGTCTTTGTACTAGCGGTGCGTTATACTACTGTCATGCGCCACATCCAACTAGCTCAAGTTGCAGTCCAAATTATGTTCCGTTCTAATTGTAGCGATGTTCATTACGGCGAGCGTGTCTTGGTCATTTCTAATGTGCCTTATCTCATGTCCCTCTGCGTAGTTTTTTGCATACTACAACTCTGCTTCTCAATATACAAGAGCTACATAGCGACCACAACACTTCGATCCCCCAGACGTCATGATGAGTTTAATATGTCGAGCTCCTTTTTGTCACAGCACCGATCCGTTTGTCAAATTGTATTTGATCACACTATTTAATTGGATAATGATTTAGCCGGACATGTTCATTGCCCGTCACTTGCTCGATTTCGCTGCTGTATTGGTGCCACATATATTCGATGCATCTTATTTTATTCATCTCCTAACTTTCAACTCTAGACTCTTGCGATAGCCCTTCGAGATTGCAGTACGTTGAAATAAATAAATAAATATATTACTACATAAAAATATAGCAGCAGCGCCTTTTCATCACTGATTCCTCTAATCTCGCCGCCTCCTATCATTTAAAGTGGGAAGTGACAATCTAGAGCGCATCAGTACAGGTCACCCTGTGTCTTTCACTTGAGTACTTTTTATTCTCTCTCGCTCTACCTTTTTGTCTTTTGGTAGGACGAAAATATTTTACGCACCAAAAGTACCATAATATGATGAGGCATACCGTAGCGGAGGGCTCCAGAATCTTCGACCATCTGGTGTCTTTTATCGCGCATCGACATCGCGCAGTAAAGTGCCAGGGCCCCGTGTATACACGGGCCCCTAGCACTTCGCCTCCATCAAAATGCGGTCTCCTCGGCCGGGATCGAACCTCCTACCTTTGGGTCAGCAGCCGAACCGTAATAACTGTACCACCACGGCGTACAAGGTCAGAGCAATAGTAAAAAAAAAAAAAACGTGTTCTCCACGAAAAGAGAAAAAAGAGCCAGAAGCAAATGTCCAGATAGATAGATAGATAAACCTTTTAATGAAGCTGGAGGCCAATGAGCAAAGAGGAAAAACAAAATAGAACGGCGAATGGGAACGGGATCCTTTCATCTTCCTAGAGCTAACGCGCCCATTGTTAGGAACAAGGAAACAACTACAGCAAGGAGCCGCGACAACAATGGAAGAAAAATTGCCGCCGCGAAAATCTCAGACATTGGCCGAGAAACGAGGGAAAGGGGAAGCGAGCGAGAGAGGGAGAAAGAAAGAGTGAGAGGCCCGCGTATTCTTATCGCGAGAAGTGCTGGAGCATTGCGGTGAAGGACACACTCATTTTCTTGTTTCCATCTTCCATGGGCGCAGCTGCGATTCAGTTCACGTTTGCCTCGCACTGCGATATCTGCTTTCTCCGCGTTTTCTTCGCCCACTTGCAGTCGTCGTTAGATAGCGCAGCCGCCAGGAGGATGGTCTTGACGTAAACGTTCTTCGTGTAAGAGGTCCTTCCGGTCTTGACGCCCTTCTTTGTTGCACTGAGAAGAAGAGACCCATTTGAAAGCGGACCATCACGGCTTGGGGGGCTTCACTGGTTACGAGAACGTTAGGTCTGGTTAGTTTGAAGCGAGTCAACTGCAGGGCTCCCGAACTAACTCTAGCCAAAGCTTAAAAATATACCGATGCACTCCATGATAACGCTGCCAAATGTATGTTGCTGGCTATTTCATCGAATACGTCATGCTATCTCAGTTATCTAAGTAGTTGCTTAAAAGACAAGATTAATTAGCCTACTTCTGAAGCAGCGAAGTTGGCAAAAAAAATTGCAAAGGGAAAGTTGTAGATCGGATTGCAAAAAGTCCGATTAGACATGTTTTAACTTTCGATCTGTTAAGTATCAGTGCTTTTCTGCTTACTACAGATACTCCCATATACAAAAAAAAAAACACCACACTGATGCATCAGAAAGGTTCATTCTACCACGTGGTATAATGCAGGAACTATAGAACGGGTATGCACACATACGAACTGAGACGACTGTATAGCCTGCTCCAGTGGCGTAGCCAGGGAGTGGCACACCGGGCCCGCACCCCCCCCCCCCTAGAAAATTTTCGCCATGTCATACAGAGCCCAAAATTACACTCGACCACATGTCCCTGCCCGGCGCCCACTTCATATCAAGGAGGTACCCCCCCCCCCTCACCCGACAACAATTTCCGTTACGCCCCTGGCCTGCTCTTTTATCTCGTGGATATACAAAGCGAGCGTCGAATGCAAATATGCAGCCCTAAATGAATGTTAATGTTAGATGAGAAATGAACAAACTGCTGGTATCAACGAGCAGCGCGCTCGTTCATCAGCTTTCGCTGGCTGCTTCGCGCTTATCTTCCCAGCTTCAGCGCATGACAGCTGAGAATGTGCTGTCCTATCTAAACTGCAGCTCTTGACGTTCATCAGTGCAGGAGAAAGGAAAGCGCAAATGACGATTCGATGGAGACGGAGTGGTCACGCGTGAAAGTAGGTCAGACAGCCTTGTCAGGTCGCTAAGAGAGGTGATTATATGCCTTTGTCGTTATTTATTCCTGCGAATGTCCCCCTTTCATTGTCACTTGATGGCAGCGAATGGAAGCATTAGTGTAGCTCGGTGAATAATACGAAAACTATAGCCATGAATTAGCATGTAGGTTGCACATGTGTAACTGCTTTTTTCCTTGATTTACTTGAGAAAAAAAATTATTAAACTAAGCTAAATGTGAAGAAGAATATTCAATCAGCAAAATCCTCGCTTAGTGAAATTATTAATTTTAAAATAAGCAAATGAATGCATGTAATTTACGGACAGAAGTGCTACAAAAGAGCTCTCTAAAAAAACCTCGATAACCTCGCGCATTTTATTCCTCACATACTATAACATTCGAATTCGTTTCTATCACATTCGGTGCTTCTCCCTTGCGGTGAAACTGCGAATTTTTTTATTCACATTTGAAGTTGTGTCTGTGGACATATGTAGTTCCATTACACTTCTTTATGTTTGTTCTAACTGTTCTTGCTAAATTTCATTTTTTTACATCTCTCATGTTGGGATGTCCCTTTATTATTGCAGCCAAACCTGCCATGCTCCTTCTTTTGCACACCTAATAAATAAGGCTCTGTAAATTTAAGAATAAAAGCTAACCCAAAAATTAACGCAACGGCAGCGCCATCCACCACTCAAAGGGGGTCATTCTAAAAAGACAGGGCGTGCAAACACGGACACAAGAAAGAAGTCAGGACACCACAACGCCCTGTCTTTTTAGAATGAATACTTACCAACTAGCTCAGCTCTCTGTTATTCAAAGGGGGTAATTGCTGCTGTTAAGTGACGAAAGTCCCGTTGGCAATCAGTGACCGAGGACGCCATGACAATGAAGCAAAGTGTTTTCTTCTGTATGTAGAAGTTTCGCAGTCCTTAAAAAAATGAAAGCAAAAAATATCATAAGGCTGGTTATAAGCAGATGAGAGCACCTGCTTAGACGCGTTGCGCCGCTTTATTCGATTGCCGCGTACACTTCTCAAAAGCTATTAGGCTTAGCAACATGCTTTCGGCTCATTAGGGCGTAATGAGCCTTGAATAAGCGTTCGAGCCAGTGATGAACGACGCTAATCAATCACGCGCTTCAGCGTCGCCGTCGTGGTGAGCAAATGTGAAGTCGATGCACCGCTAATTTGTCACGCAGAATCAGTGACGTAATAGCCCACTGCGTCATATCGTTAGCGCCTGTGTGCTTATAAAGGTCAGTAGCCGATTGCTTAATAGCAAGCAGGCTAATTGAGCGATGTGTAAAGAGCCAATTATCTCGGCAGCAGACATGTACGTGTAGGAATCAATTACCTAATGAACTATATCTGCCTGAGACACAGCAATGCGAAATTTGTCCTCTATAATGGACAATTGAACACGGCGCCAAACGGCTTTCGAAGCGCCTGCCTCCTCATTGGAGGCACTTTTTTCAACTGCTAGTGGGATTCGTGCTGCCATTAGCGAATATAGTCAAAGTCGCTGTGTTTCCCGCGTTTCCAGGAGCGTTGGGAATGACGGGACTGAGCGCAAGAGACTTTTACGGCTGCTGCCTAAGAAGTAGGTGGATTTATATACATTCTTGCATGTGTGAAAGCGTACTTAAGCATTGATTTGTGTTCTTAAGAACACGAAGAACTAAAAAAAAAACGCATATTGGAGCAAGAAAGGTGGTAGTCTTCGTGCATGCGTTTGGTATTTATTTGACAATTTCCAATATATTGAACATTGGGTCTCATTGACAACATGAAACACAAACAGTTCGCACGTGTCCTGTGTTGGCGCTATGCCGAAAATAAAAATATGCTTTTCGCTGCAGTTATCTCCTTAAGACAACAACAATAATAATAATAATAATAATAATAATAATAATAATAATAATAATAATAATAATAATAATAATAATAATAATAATAATAATAATAATAATAATAGCAAAAAGCACCGAGGAAGGTCGTCAATTGTTTTTTTATTTCCGCGTCACTGTGACAGAGGCTCGCGTGAATGAAGCGCTGCCAATTCCAACTGACAGCGAGAGTGACACAGACTGGAAGCAACCCACAGCGCGAGCTCCACTGCCTCCTCTTCAAACGTGAACAAATATAGTCGGTCAGTTCCCACCACTTGTGGACATTCCTGACGCTGCTCGCTGCAAAATGACAGGCTGCCGCATGAAAACGAAGTTTTTTTTTTGCACCAAATGTTAGTTATTAGATGCGAAGGCATCTTATGATCGGGGCAGTGTCTGTTCTGCGGCGTCCGCACCCATACTGCGCATGCGCCAACTCTCCCCCCTCTCCTCGCGTAAGCGCGAGGAGGTGGGAGGAGGTTGCGTGAGCGTTGCCTCGACTTCGTTTTTCCTCTCCCGTTTCTCTCTCTCCGCCACAGCTGTGCGCTCGTATATAATGCAGCGCGCGCTCGCTCGCGTTGCACTCTCCTTCGCAACGGCGCTATGGACGCTCGAGAAGCTGAACGTAAACGGCGACGCCGGCAAACGAATCTCGAAGCTGCGAGGCTGCGAAAGCGCGCGTTCGCTGCGCTTCCGTCATTCTCTCTCTGTGCAACGGTGTGCGAAACGCCATGAACAACGTCTACGTCGGCGCTAGTTGCAGCGGCAGCGCCACCGTCTCGGAGCAGAGGAAGGCTCGGAAAACCGAACGTAAACGTCAGCGTCGGCAAGCGGTAATTCAATTGCCTCGACAACCACCGTCTCAGAAGTCACATAAGAGAAACGGAAACTCGATGCGCACCTCCCGCGATGCTTTCGCATCCCACCATGGTTGCCCGTATTCTATTGCATAAGAAAGAATTGCGATGTTTTGAAAATGTCGACTCGTTTTAAAGTAAGATTCATTGGCTGGAATCTTGACAACCGACTCAGGATTGTGCTCTCAGATTGAAGCAGCAAATAATAAAAGTATGCTTGTGTTGCGAGATGCCTCCTTTCTGTCACTGACCTCTACTACACCCCGCGTTCTATTCCCAAAAGAGTCCCTGAAGAGTCCCAATGTCCGATATATTGGATAACGTGCTACGCCAAAGTAACATCAGATATATAAAAACTACGTGACACTTTTCACATTTGCACTAAGATAAAACGCAATTCTGCAAGTTTAACAAAAATAGATGACCCTAAATTCACTCTAGGCATCAGCAAGATACGGCTCAATGACTTAACAAGCACAATTGCCTGATGATTCAAATTACGGGATTGAGATTTAATGAACACAATGTTGACGTATCGCAGCTAAAGAGACACATAACACTATAACATTAGAGTTGTGTCAAGGACTAAATGTTTTTCTATTAATCATGAAACTGCCGCGTAACCCTGCGGGAGAGCTTCATACAGCGCCCGCAATCTCTCCGGCGCAGCGTTGCGTAGACAAAAGACGACGCTTGTACCATTCCAGACGCTATGCACGCGGCATGTATTTCTTTCACCTCAACGTGTCTCTCTATGTGGCGACATCGATGTTTTAGTAGCCTCCACAAGAACGTTCGGTGTATTATGTTAAGGAGAGAAATGTTGGCCTAAAGGATGTGAAGCGGGCCCAAAGTATTTTCGCTTTGCATGTTTATGCCGTGTTTGGCCAAAATAATATTTAGATGTACTGACGAAGCTAGCAATCTAACCAGAACCTGCACGCAGGCTTTTCACTACAACGCATCATTGCAGTTTCTTAGCATATGCTATATGCTTAGGTTGCTACTAAGATTGGCTCCCATAGTAGCGTACGCAAAACTATAAATTGTCCACCAGAACAGTCGTATTCGGTACAGCTTAACGCCCTCTCGTGCTGCGCTGCTAAGCTTACACGCCAAGTTGCAATGGCAGTGACGCCTGAAGGCTGTTTCATGTGCCGCGATTGCAGCGAAGAAAATCGCTCGGTTCGCAACCGCCGCTAATGGCGGTTTAGTTTCACATGGACTGCGAATGCTCTGCGACTGGCGCGGCGCGCAGAGCCGCTTGCTGCCGTTGTTTGTGGCAGACACTGCATAATTTTCGAACGTGATGTAACAATCTGTGCGTTATGATATTCTTAACTTTTCATCACCGGTAGCGAAGAGCACGCGTGTTTTGCCATTTAAAAAGCACTTTCCAATCTAAATTCACTTGAGAATACGCAGCAACGGCCATAACCAAAACAAACTCGGCGCAGTTTCGACGGCTCGGCCGGGTCGGCGCAATTTCGACGAGTCTCGACTGAGAAATCGCTCCGCCGCGGCGAACAGAGCGAAAAATTTCCAACATATTGGTCGCTCGCCGCTGACCACTGCGGCGAGAGCAATCGGCCGTTTTTTTTTCGCTGCGAGCGAATTCGCAGCCTGAAAATCGCTCTGTTTTGTGAAATGTAAGACGGCCTTAATACTGATGCAATGGTGCCGCTCTAGATATAAGGGCGTCGACCAATTGCTGTTAATAACGTGATAACCTTAAAAGCTCCTTTCACAGAAATTCCGGTGTCGACGTCGGTGTCGGCGTCGTTGGCTGTGAGCCAAAAATCAGCGTTGTCCGTGCGCGAAAACTCGAGGCAGATGGAAATAAAAATAAAAAAAACGCCAGGCCTGCGCTGAAACCGCAGCACAGTCACAGCGAAAGCTCGAAGAGCGGCGTTTCTAGAGCCCGTTAAGCTCTCTTGGAGCTACAATACAAGTACACTAGAAAGGTACCCACTACGCCATAAATCACAATTTTTGTGAAGTTGGGAAGCACCTACTAAGCCATTATTTGTCATTATGCGGAGAAGCGAGGCACCAGCTACACGTCTGTAAGGCATTATGTGCACTTTGTTGACGCGACGACTGATGACGATGAAGAATTATGGCTCAGCCCTTTGTAATGGGTTGGAATCTTTAAACGGCCCACCAGTTATGTAATTTGCATTGGGTGACGCCCGGTCACTATTGCCCTCCCCGTCATGCTGTATAACATACGTTGACGTGGGAGAGAGACGGGGGGGAGTGGGGCGAAGAACTTTACTGAGACTCCGAGGAAATGGATCATGCGCTTATGGGCTTCCTTGGCAACCAATACAAGTGCGCTCGCGAGGAACCCACTACGCTATAAATCATTGTAATTTTACTGAGACTCCGAGGAAGTGGATCATGCGCTTATGGGCTTCCTTGGCAACCAATACAAGTGCACTTGCGAGGAACCCACTACGCTATAAGACATTGTAGTTTTTGAGAAGTAGGGCAGCAGGCACTGTGCCATTTTTCGTCATTCTACGGAGAGCGCTGGTACCTGCTAAACGCATGTAAGGCATTATACGCACTTTGTTGATGCTGTGCCTGATGACGATGAAAAATTATGGCAGAGTCCTTTGTAATGGGTTGGGAGCATTCAACAACCTACTCGTTGCGCAATTCGCATTGTGTGACGCCTGGTTACAGAATTCGCGTTGTGCGACGCTTGGTGCTTATTTTACTCTTCTACCACGCTATATTGCATATGCTAATGTGGTTCCTTCCCGACATGAAGCCTGTATAGGACCTTTTTGCAAAGCAGTTCCAAGCACCGGCATGGTTCAGAGGTTGAATACTGGGCTCCCACGCAGAGGGCCCAGGTTCGAACCTCGTTGCATCCTGGAATGTTTTTCCTATTTCGTTTTTTTTTTTCTTATTTAGAGCGATACTGGTTACGGACACCGGCGGCGGACAACTACGGCGCCAAAAACGGCCGGTGAAATGATCTCATAACAGCGTTCGCTGTAAAACACTATATGAATCGTATGCAGTGCGTGGAGTGTCTCCAACACATGTAACATTGCGTATAATCACATCAGGTGGCAAAACATGTGAATTGCGCAACGAGTGGTTGGTTTAAAGGCCCATTAATTACAAAAAGAACGTAGGCATAATGAATTATCATTGCCAACAACGGCGCCAGCAACGTGTGCAGTGGAGCAGGTGCACGTGCTGCCTTAGGGACGCGTAGTGGGTACCTCGCCAACTCGGAAAAGGAAAAATTACGTAGTAGTGGGCACTTCGCAACTGCACTCGCATTAGGCAATCTAGGATACTTTGAAAGGGCCATTTTACAGGCGCACAGACGTTCCTTTTCTTGAAGCATGGTTGAGGTGCCCACCGATTGAGAAGGCGGTGCAAACGGTGCCATCCTGCGACAAGATACTACCGGGTTGTCGTTTGAGTCGAATGAACACTACTACTACTACTACTACTACTACTACTACTACTACTACTACTACTACTACTACTACTACTACTACTACTACTACTACTACTACTACTACTACTACTAGCACTACTACTACTACTACTACTAATAATAATAATAATAATAATAATAACAACCGGCCGTCTTACGCGCCAAAAGCACATGAATGTGAGGCACGCCGTAGTGGTGGATGGGGGTAAATTTTGATCCCCTTATGTTTTTTAACGGACACCTGAATATAAGTCACCAGCTGTTATTCACATTTCGCCCACATCTAAGTGCGGCTGCAGTCGCGGGGAGTCGAACCTGCGCCATCGTCTGAATTGAAGTGCGTACGTCAGAGTGCGCGGGAGACATTTCGATGCCGGAGATAACATTGGAACGCCGACCCTTACCTGATGGTCAATTTGACACTAAACGTGAATCAACAACAACAACAAAAAAAAATCTCGTAGGTCGGACTCCTCAGTATTATAAAATTTGCATGCTCAAATCCAAGAACTTTCGCTCTGAAATCGTAAATACTGCCTACAGATCCATTAGCAGTACGCGCCGTTAAAAGCTGCTGCTTTACCCTCTCCCCAACCCTTTCCCTCCTACACATCCCCCCATCACTCCTCCTCATCCAAACTTCTCTTTTGTACCCCCTTCCTGTACTATACTATAAGAAGCTATGCTATACTCCACGCTCTCCCCTCCTGCTCTTCCCCCTCACCATCAGTTATCTTTTCCACCCCTTGCTATATTATACTATACAAGACTATACTATATATGTTATAGTATAGCCTACTAGTCGAAACGTCGGCTCCAGCGCACCTCCTGTTTAGGATTTTTTCATCATAACATTCCACCTTCTCCTGACACTTCCCTTTTTTTATATACGTGTGCGTACTATCCATTACTCTCTTCCATCCTCTTTTCCACCCTCCTCGCCCTTATATCATTCCTTCTCAACCTGTTTCCTTCCCCACCCCCTTGCCACACTACACTATGCAAAGCTAGGCTACGCTTTACGAGACTAGTCTCGGCTTTACTATCTCCCCTTCTCCTTTCCATCCTCCTCAGCCTCACATCACTCCACATTCTCACTTCCCCTTCCCACCACCTTGTTACACCATACCATACATGACTATGCCATTATTTACCCTCTGCCCTCATACTTCCCTACCGCACCCTCACCATAACCACTCCTCAACCTTACTTCCCTTTCCAAACCCCTTTCCATACTCCTGAGCCTCACATCTCTCCTCATTGTCACTGCTTTTGAGCGATGTCGGCCTTGGTTTAGGCGTCGTTTGTTATTCATTTTGAGAGCAAATGAAACCTAAAGGCCTTGTTTTTAGGCCCTTATTTCACTTATTCATACGGAGAGAAATAAAATATGTCAGCTCTGACTTTCAGCATATTGCACAAACTTTCTTCGAAGTTCATCAGATAGCTGTACATCCGAATGACTTGAGTTTATGAAGACATTGTTATATCTTAGTAATTCACAAGTGTCGCTTACTAGGGTGTACAAAAGCAGATATTCAATAAAATTCGTATACCGCAATTTTCACATTTCTATTTCAATTTTCACCAGCAGCCAAATGGCAGTGAGTCTTTATTGCCTGCAAAAACGAACACGCATGACGAAATTCCCAGAGCGAGCGCAGCATTCGCTGTAGTGACCTAAATATTATGCGACGGTTCGTTTCCATTTCTTAGAGTATTCGCCCGGGCAAAATTCGCGTATGATTAATATGGATGGACATGTGTGTATTGCCGGTCCGAGGGCCTACATTTGTTTTTTTTTTTTCGCAGCGGCTGTCACCGTCACTCTAAGGAAAAAGCAAGAAAAAGTTATAACAGTGACGCGAACTTTCAGCGGACATTTGCCCGTTCTATGCATATTGGTCCACCAGCCGTGCATCGGCTGTTTTGAATATATTGATTTCCTAAGTGACCCAGGCACTCAGTACCGCGATTTTAAAACAGAGCATACGTTACGGCTTGAGGGAGCGACCGGAATTTTGAGCGAGCTAACACAGAAACTAGTCTACCTTAACCATCAAGTAGTACATGTTTTGTGCAATCCCGGCCGCCGCTGCCGCATTGCGATAGAGCCAGAAGGCTTGAGGCTCTTGTGCTCAGGTTTAGGGTCACATTAAAGAACCCTAGGGGGCCAAAATTTGAGGAGCCTTCTATTACGACGTCTCTCATGATCATATCGAGATTCTGGGACGGAAATCTCCAACAAAAATTATTAATTGCCAGTTTCGTGTGCCATTATTGGCGTAGTGAGCGAATCTAATTCAAAGGACAAGGGTACTTGCCGTGCCACCCTATGCATAACATTTGGCGGCCAGCAGCGAAACGATAGGACACCAGAAGGTAAGGCAACATCACTGGTTTCAATACGCGCTGGGTTCGTTTGTCGTTTTCCTTGTGCGTTTTAATTACTCAGGAATGCGGGACGTAAGTTCAGGGGAAGATGGAGACCTGCAGTGATTGGAAATATCGTTAAGGCGAAGGCCCTAGATGTCTCATCAAGCGCGAAAAGTGACCTGGAGTCGGCGGTAACGCGAGTGATGCAAAAATCATCATGTGGCGACATCACTGGTCTCCAAACTTTGGGACGTCATGATGACGTCACGGTGGCGCCACAACATGGGCCATCATCACGCTGCGCCTATGATGTCACTACACGCGACGTCACATGATGACATCCTCACATGAGATCGGCGCTTGGTCAAAGGTTTGCCGGTCTCAGAGGCGCTGCAAAACCACGTGAAGCGCTAAAAGCTTCCGATGCCTCCGATCCCGTAGGCAGTGCTAATACACGTAAGGTGCGGGAAGTCTTCGGGCGGGTCGATTCGATACAATTGCCTAAGAAGAAAAACAAGGCTTTCGCCTTGCGGTCGCTTCAGGCATACGCATAACGAAACGTGTATTGTCGTCTCCACTGAAAATGCGGCCACCGCGGCCGGGATCGAATCCGCGTCTTTCGTGCCGGGGCACCGTAACCCGTGTACCACCGTGACGGCGTTTTCTTCTGTAATAAACTATAGACGTGACCCTGCTTAAACATCACTTAAAGGGCCCCAAATCACCTCAGATATTTTTTTTCAAAGATTTCAAGCAAACACGCGCATCGTGTGCAGAATACCTTCAAGATCAACGATGCCACACGTGGCAGCGCTACAAGCCGCGGGCGCGCCTCAAATTTCAAGAAACAATCCCTTCTCATCTCCGGGCCTTTCCGGCCTCCTTAGTGACGTGTGTGAAGTGAACATGTTCAATCTGTGATGCGGTATGCAGGCGATGCGGTGATTGGTCGAACAAGAACCTACGACTTCCGGTTAGTCTGCAAGCATCTGCCCGCGCACCTTGCTGATCGTCGTATTGCCCGCGTGTGCGCGCTTGCGAATCGGCAGCTGCGGCTCGTAACGCAACAGCCGAATCGCTAGCGTGCCAGCACAGGTCACGCCTAGCGGTCTGATAAGCGGCGCGGACTGAATCCGACGACTGGAAAAACGAAAAGACGCGACACGAAAAGACGCGACAGATTTTGGTGGCAGCGGCGGCGTTGTACGCGAAAACCCCGGCGCCGGTAAGTGTAGAGTAATGCGCCGATCAAAGGTGCGTCGGTCGAATGCGTATCTGTGCTCGCCAGTCTGGCAACAATTGACGCTCTCTCGATCGTGGGCTGACCGGCGATCAGCCTTTTCTCATATGGAAATTTGATCGCTTATCCGGGTCACTTGTAATTTCACGCTGCCACATTTTATTGTCGCCCGGATATGAACGCATGACCGTCGTTGCTGTTTGAAGTAATTGAAGTGTTGCGCTGCCAAGCATGTGGATACAGGTCCAGTTCCCGGAATGTAGGAAACAGAAAAAGAAAGAAAGAAAGAAAGAAAGAAAGAAAGAAAGAAAGAAAGAAGGAAAGAAAGAAGGAAAGAAAGAAAGAAAGAAAGAAAGAAAGAAAGAAAGAAAGAAAGTAGTAGGTCAGGCATACACACGCGAGGCTTCGCTTACTCCTATTTTCCCCGCTAAGGGCAAGTGCTCCTGAATATTTTCGATCACCAAACGCACCGCATTCGTTCTCTCCTTTAAAATCTATTAAGCGAACCGTATAACAAACGCAGCGCCATCCAGCGCACGTCGACCGAAGTTTTTTGTGTTCGTCTATATACTATTCGCGAGGATCCCTTCCCAAGCTTATCCCTCGCCTTAAACTCGGTCAATTTCTCTTCTTTCTTCGTCGAGCGCGTGTGGAAATGCATTTCGCGAATGTGACCCCCCCCCCCCCCCCCCCGGCTAAGTATACGTGAATTTCCTATCGCGGTAATGGAATGCGCGCTGAACGTTACGAGTACGTTTTCCCGACTCCACTTACGAAGACTGGCGCAAAAGCTTTACTCGGGAAGTCAATCTGACGCGATGCCGATTCACGGCGGGTGCGGCAAGAAGCGGCTTTGTTCGTTCGACCCTATGCAGCTGAATCACGAGGCTTTCGCAACCTCTTAGCGATGATTGCCTCGTTCCTAATCAATGGAGCGTTAGCTATCACCGTGAAATCAACGCTCACCAGCGCCACTGTCTAATGTGCGTGCGTAGAAAAACGGTATGTGAAAAGAATCGTCCTTTAAGAAGTGCTGGCCTCGATGACGTGGCGTGGTCGCGTAGCTACGGCGAATGAAACTTTCCTAATGAATAGGCGGCTAGACGCGAGTTTGAGCAAGTCATAAAGTTTGCGAACTCATTTTTTTTCTTGTATCAAAGTACACAAGCCCCGTCTGCTACAATTTGTAACAACGTTTCTAATACGAATATATCAAGTGGAAAATGCATTCGGCTATCTTCACGGCCTTTTGCACAATTCGAACAGAATTTTATTGCCCTGTTGCTCTCTACTGCGACGACGAATAACATTATCAAAGCGGTTTTGATTATTCCAAAAGTAGTCATACAGCACGGTAGGTCCCTGTGCTATAATCCAAGCATCAATGGTAGTTTGAGGCTAATGTGAGGGAGTGCTAGCAAAGGTCACCAGCCTCCAGAACGGCGCGCTTGACCGCTTTAGACAAGTATAATTGAAACTGCACACACCTCGACAAAATGAGTTGGAGAACTCAAGGCCGACTATACGAAAGCCTATACTTCGTGATATCTGAGTCGCACATGGCAAGGCCGTAATACGCTCTTTGTAGTTGAAAGAAAATGTCTCTTTTTTTTTCTTTTATAGAACCCCGCACCTTTTGAAGTCCTTGTTATGAAACAGTCCTTGCCCACTTGCAAGTGTCATACTTTACAAGTGGGCCAAACAAACCATCGCTTAACCACATTCTAACTGTAGTTCGCTAGACGAAATGAGCCGCACGAAGTGGTCACCACGTATGCAACAAATATTCCTGTATTCCGCACTTACCGCGGACGTGATCCAGGTTCAATTTTTTGGTGACGGTCAGTGCTGGGAGTGCCCGGAGGTCATTGCCATTTGCTTCTTAAGGTCATGCGCACCAGCGTACAGTGTCAATTTTTATGAAAGGGAACACGGGAGCGCATGGCCTGCGCGCTCCGGCGGCTGCCGTAAGCTCCGTCAACCGACAGCTAACGAAAGCTTGCCCGCTTTTGGCGTCATCTATTGGCTAACAAAATAACGAATCATGGCTGGTTGAGAAGCGCCTTTAGATAACGCTGCCTCTCGGATCGCGTTAAGGGCAATTCCTGCAGCTCGCGCAGTGCTGGCGCGCCACGCTCGATTTGTTGACAGGCAGACGACGCGCTGCCTGCATCACCCGTTACGCGAGCCGAGATGCAGCGTTATCTAAAAGCGCTTCGCAACCGGCCATGACTTGTTATTTTGTTTGCCAATAGATGACGCCAAAGCGGGCGAGCTTTCGTTAGCTGTCGGTTGACGGAGCTAGAGGCAGCCGTCGCAGAGCGCAGGCCACGCGTTCGCGTGTTCCCTTTCATAAAAATTGACACTGTACAACTGTTCTCACAGCCAGCCACAAGGCCACACCAGCACGTCACCCACAAAACACCACAGTACTAGCAACACCCGTTCCACAATGGCCGCCATATCCAAATGTCGCATCTTGCCGCATACGAGGTCGAAACGGACACTAAATTCAGGCGAAAGCAGGACGAAAAAATCTAGCGCATAGTTATCAGACTTCACCACATAAACCGCTGCGACGAGCGCCGCCGATGCTGTTGGAGAGATAAGGACGTTTCACAGCCATCGCGTAACGCCCATTGTAAATCCCGCGCTACGTTCGCGGAACACGCACAGTCACGTTCGCATTCATACAGGCCGCCGCGCACTCATGATGTCATCAGTGCGTGTCTGCATGCTTGGACTTTCTAGCTGCGTAGAAAGTGTATACCGTACCACGTAATACGGAATTCGCTCCGTTTCGCCACGCTCCGAGCCGCTGCGCATGTGGAGGGTCCAAAACGTATTTCGAGAGGGCTAATGAGGGAGAACCAACACGGAATAGCATTCCCTATCTGTGGCACGGTATAGGCCACCAACATCGCGACATTGCTTGGTTCGCTACGACACCAGTAATCTAGGGGCCTATACCGCAGGGGAAATGCGATATAAATTCGCTTCCTTCATAAATAATTTTTCTATAGTGGCAGACATCTTAAGGTGAGTAGAGACATCAATCATGACAGCGATTAAATCAATTAAACTATTTACTTTTTAATTATTGCAGGCAGATGGCAGGGCCCAATGGCAAAATCGGAGCCTTCCTGCTAGGAAACCATTCACCGCTTTGAGATTTCTAAAAGAAGAAAGAAAAAAAAAAACGGCCGGTGGTAATATTTGCAAAGGGACGAATTCCAGCAATTTTGCCTGCGAAACCGAAACGCGGAAGAGTGCAACTCTTCCCAGATGTCCAGTATGAGCTATCGTCGTTGTATGAACCATCGATCTATTGTTGTTTGTGGGTGTGCGGGCTGCGCTTGCGCATATAGCTCGCATGGCGAACGTAGGCTAACGAATGCACAAGAGCTATGAACGCACACGCACTGAAACTGTTGTCGGAAACAATGACGTCATTCCGGTCGTCTGCTGGTTGCACTCATCTACGCTGCCGTTTCGAATTCATCGGGGAATATCGGTCCATTTTCATTATTCTCCCATCATTAACAGATGCCGCTTTTCAGAAATTTCAAAGATCGAATAGTTTCCTCGTAAAAAGGACTTGAATTCTCCCATGACCCAACCGCGTGACTCTGATTATTGAAAAGTGAATTTTAATTTTTGCAATGATTATTGCGATGATTGTCTGTATCCAACTTAAAATTCCTGCCACCACGGAAAATATAATTATGAAGGCAGCGAGCAAATATCGCATTTACCTTATTTCGGAGGACTTTCGGGCACATTTCACAAATCAGCCTGCACATACCGGAAGCCTTGAATCGTTCACACACAAAGCACTTGAATCGTTCACACACGGTTTCTCTTCTAGCAACAAATCAATTTCGCAACACAATTACACTAAAAAGAAAGAGGAAGAATCGAAGTATCATAAATCATAGTAAACTTACCATTCATTCCACTGTAGTTCCGCCGACCACGCCCCAAGAGCGGCAGTTCCAATCACCCTACTATCGACATGAAATCGCGATCGGCTCAACGATATCACTTCACTCGGAGTAGCGCGTGTGTATCGACGCTGAACCAGCGATTACGACGAGACCAAACGTTTACGCGAAACACTTCGAAGCGATGCGACAAATTCTGACGTGACTTTCTCATTATAGCGTTCACCACTGCATGGAAGTCGCCGTTTACCAGCAAAACATTTAAGAATCGTATTACATCACTCACTGAACTACATAATCTTTTTCAGCATAGCTACTAGCACTGTACTGGCAACAATGCGACACGCTACTGTCGTACTTCATAAGATCACCTCAGTTAATTACTCTTACAGTAGACGAATCGCCCTCAGTTTGAACCACTTTCTAGAACGTGTTCCTGGCGGTGCACCTTCGCACGGTGAATGGAGATGTGCGCACACCGCGGCTAACACCATAACATTTAGGACGCAAGCTCTATTCCTTCCGGTAAAAACATAGAAAGCGCCTGTATGCATGCGTTTGACCTTCACTCTCAGCTAAGTTCAAGGCCGCCGAAATACCTTCAGCGTACACTAGCGTGGCGCGTTCGCTGAATCGAACAGCGGCGCAAGGCGAGTCTTTCGTGCCGCCAACGCCAGAGGCACTGTCTGCTTCCGATTTCACTGTGCGTTCACGCTGAGAGCGCCGACAGCACTGAGCAGCGTCTCTCTGTTGTCTTGTACGTGGTTGCAACGCGTTGGCTCCCTTGACGCAGTGACGCAGTGACGCAGTGCAAACCTCTCGCCCCCGCTGCCTAAACCAAGACAATCAACAAAGATAAATCTCAGCAAACCAATGGGCTCGTCCTTCCCCAACGCAAGCAAAACCGACCTATCACTCGACAAACTTGGTTTTACGCAGGCCCGTAGCCAGGATTTTTTTTCGGGGGGGGGAGGGGGGGGGGCATTTGTTGAAAACATTAACTATTTCAAAAAACTATGGACTATTTATTTGCTAATACTGGTAAAAACACCTACTTCACCAAAATTTTACGGGGCGGGGGCTGTCCCCCCCCCCCCCCTGGCTACGGGCCTGGTTTTTACCCTGTTCAACCATGAAACATTTTTCCGTTTCTCCCTCGATGTGGCGCGCTTGCATATTACGTGCCTCTCGTGAGAAGACACATCCCGTCTCGACCCGTCCTCTGCGTGTGGTGTCGACGCTAATTCGCTTTGCCAGCGCTGCACAGCTGCTGCACTATAATGAACTAGGAATACAATCCCCTTCTCAACTTGGCACGTTGTTGTGAACCCCACACAGGATTCTCTGATAGCGATCGATATTAAATGCAAGGATATCCATTGGAGATTATACCCTTGCCAACTTGTACGCAAGCACATCGAAATGAGAATCAAATTTAACAAGGCTTTCACGTCTCACATACCATATACTATGCACTAACAGATCACTCATGATGGTGAAGCGCTAAAAAGAACGGAGACTTGTAGAACACAGCACAAGACGCTTCAGGAAGCGCCTTATCCTGTGTTCTTCAAAAGCCTCCATTCATTTTAGTACAAGCACTTTCACTTGCCCTGAACAACAACAAACGTACAGCTCTCGGCGATTGAAATGCGATACTGGGAGCGTATGGCTGCTGGCGGTGAGGGTGAGAGCGTTCGTGACGCGTGGTGACTGCATCCGGTAGACAGCCGTCCAATCTGTGTTTCTTAGAGACGGCGGCGGAGCGCTGCTTGCCATGGCTTCAAGACACTGCTCTCATGTGCCGAGCCCCGTGAAGCGACGGGAGCTGGCGCGCGTGCGTTATACGAAAGACTGCAGCGTTCCGCAGGAGGCACCGCGAACTACAGACTGAACGACTGTTTACAAGATGCAGTCACCATGCGTCTTACACTCTCGCCCACACAGCCACCCTCACCGACAGCAGCCACGCGCTCCGAGTATCTCGTCTCAATCGCCGAGCACCGTAGAAGCGTCGGCGCGGGCTTCTGCGTCACCTTGTTGGTCAGGAAGTTAGAATTTAAAGCAAGTATCAGAAGCGCGACTTGCTACGAAGCTGCACTAATTAAACAATTCACGCCACGATCGCTTTGACATTTTTTTTTGTCTCACTTTTATTTCGTCCTCCGAACATCACATCACATATGGGCAGTATGCAGCTCTAGACACGAACAAGCCGTGAGCAGTCGCATCTAAGCGTGGCCGCCATTATTAACGCCGGTGGCGTCACCTATAGGCTACAAGCCACAAACATCAACAACAAATATCGTATATTTTTTAACATATTTTTCATCACACCTTCACGTGTTGTCCTCTGCGTGTACATCGTAACACATACTTAGAGATCTTTATATGTGTAATATATGTAAACTTAGGACACATACGAAGCTTTATGTACGTAACAGATTTCTCTCACGACGTAATGGCAATGTATACACATATTCGGTTATAACTTCAAAAGAAAACTGAACCCCGCCCACAGAACCAACCTACGCCCGTGCTTCACTTGTTTAAGAAAGCGACGCTGTGCGTGTGTGCATTCGAAGCTTAACTATCTTTTTTTCCTGATAACAGCATATAGGAAAATAAAGACTCTCGCTTCTTTTTAAAATATTATTTTTAAATGAGAACTCGTGTCGCAATGTTTCACATAAATGTAGACATGTCTGCATGGCAAAATTAACTGTTTCAAACATGGAAATATATCTGACATCACGAAAATAAACGCTTTAATTGAATGAAGGATCCATGCAGTTCTCTTCGGGCGGGACAACGATTGGTGAGGGCGGAGCGTATGTTTTTCTCTTAGGTTGTAACCGACTAGTTTTTTTTTTGAGCTTATCTTCCCGTTCACCTCCTTTGACATGCGCGCGTGAGTGCGCTATTTGACCGACGGCACCAAGCGGCAGATAACTAGTCTCCGTAACGTTAAAATTACTATGTTTATTCCCTAATTTATCCTGAAGCGAAGCTTTTAGCGTCGTTGCAGATTTGGAGTGGTCACCTAGTCGACAAGCCGGCCTTTTATAAAGGCGACGTCATTGTGCCCCTGATTGACAGATCTTCAAACGTGACGTTCTTCAAATCTCGAATGACATTCCGCATTTTAGACTTTTGATACAGTTTATCACAGTTTTGGTGCAGTACTCTTCGGATAATATTTTTTTCGTGCGCTACACAGGCATTAATAGTTCTCTTGCGGTCTGGTTTCCAGAGTCTAGCTGCAGCTTATCAGGCTGAAGAAGCTAAATTGCATTGCAGTGACCGTTTTGAAACTCGCTCATTTTGTCTTCCCAATCTTCGCAGTTAATGTAGCGAATTTGACGTCCCTCCTAACATCGACATCTGGCGTCGTGGCCATTACTGTAGTCATCCTAGTAGCACTAGTACTCTAATACTAGTTAACGTTAAAAACAGACTTCGAAAAAACACCATCATCATTTCAGAAACTTCTTGTAATATTGAAAGTAGTTATTAACATGGCGTCCGTGCTGCTGCAATTCTATTGCGCACCGTCTTAAGCTTCAATACGCGAGCAAAATATCGACTAATTGTATTATAAAAGAGCATTGCCATCAGCCTGATATAGCAATGACAGCCATTGTTTCTCGAAGGGGCTATGTTTTAGGGGCTCAACTCCGAAAGCAATGTAGGCAATTGAAATTGTTTCGCTCCTCTAATCGACCTTGGAGATTGGAGAGTGATTATAAAATTGAGCATTCGAATGAGGATTTCAGTTGTCCAGGCCACTCGCCATGGCAGTAGTCTATGTATACCTGGTCTGAGAGGTCATTTAGGCGTTTAGGTTTTATTTTTGATTAATATCTCTCGGTGTCTCTTGACAACCGAAAATAGTTTCTGGGGAAGGAACCGCGAAAAATTGTCTCGAAAACCGTGACGCGTTGAAAGACATCGAGTCATGATGAAATTTCGTTTTTCCTCTCCGTGATCAAAGCACCCATCCAGAAAACATAGCTTAGTATTTTTGTAACCCGCGTGACTCTATGCTGTTGCTTCATTTTTTGTTTTCGACAAGCCATACATTGTTGTTTTTCATCCTGCTAGCAACAACACCAAGTAAGCGTTATTTGCGGAACACTTTGATATTTGACCGTCGTTCTACTACAAATATTACGCGGCCGCTGTTTAAGAGCAACAATGATATACTGAGTGACGTATGATAAGCTCTTGCGATTTTACTTCTACGTCACGCTTATACGCGCGCAGTTTGAGCAGTCACAAACACCAGCTCTACGCTCGTGATTACATTTCACAAGATTTACTATCCTACCTACTGGCGGATGGCACCCCTCGTCTTCCAGTAGCGCATGACGTCATCTTCGCTTTCAAACAACTTCTAAACTACACCTACCTCCTCAAGACGTCGTGAATATTGTCTGTGCTCTCTTGTAAACAGCGCCTCCTTGCGTAACACCATCACACGCCTAATATTTTACTGCTGACAGTTTTAACGATTTTATTGACGTTATAATGCCACTGCCACTTCGCCTCTCAAGTCGCAAGACTAGGCGTCTCTCTTCATAAACTCGGGATACTTCTCGTAGCGTGGTTCACAGTTTCTCGGGTGTGAAATGTGGGCATAAAAAAGTCGAGATAGCATCCTCTTTTACGGCGCTCTACTCGCTTGCATTCTCGGTTCCAGTGTTTGCAAAAGCAGATCAAGCTTGAGCGTCAAATAGGAGTTCAGATTCACGGTCGATGAACCGGTGTTCATGGACACAAAAGGTCGGAAATTCTTTTCTTCATTCACTGATGCTCGCTTTGGATGCTAGACAAGCATTCGGAAATAATTTTCTTTTTTTTTTCAAGACACACGCTATACGTTCATCAATCAATATGATTCCGTCGCGGTTTTATCCCTCGCTTAATAAGCCACGTAGCTGGCGGTCCAGTTCTGCGATTTTCAATAATATTTAATGCCTTGAGCATTTCTAGCAACATCCTGCATAATTACGCTGTAAGATTAAGTATGAATAAGTCCAGCTCCTTGCCGGAATCCAGGTACTGGCGTCTCGTAACTGCTAATAGAAAATTTGCCTTTGCAAATAGATAAATACCTCGATTTGTAACTCCTCCCACTTTTAATGGAGTTTCTTTTTTTTTTCGTCCCTAACATTGACGTCGGCCACAGATGGCCTTTTAATATCTCACTGCGTACTTTGAAGGCATCGTCGTTTGCGAAATCCAAGACGAAAATGGAGCTGGCATGGTAAGTACAGTACTGAGCAGCCTCCAGCCCATCAAGACATCCGAACGCATGAACTAAATCCTTCACACAAGACCAACAGTTTGCAGATTCTGCTCCTGTCACTAATGCAGAGACCTGCAGTGCACCAAACAACATAACAATGTGCTCTCCATTAGACATGCTCATTGCACGAGCGAACAGGAGCACTGTACTTGATAGTGTTGCAGAATTCAAACGTTTACTCCAATAATAACAAATTTACGCAATATCAACATGCTTTCAATATCTTTCTCAATATAATTCGGTGGACATTCATTTGGGCATTCTGCGAGTACATGTCATTATCTTACATTCGATTAACTAAAAATTAAAAATAACAGTCGAACGGGCCTTAGTATCCAATAAGCCTGATTTCTACCAAGTTGACTGCGAGATTGTATCAACTTCTACCAATTTCTCTTTTTCCTCAAAACTACATGAACAATGTCGCAAGTGATGACAAAGAAATCTCGGTATTGTTATCCCCTATCATGCGTTCCAACATTTGCGGGCAATCGAAGGCAGTGTAATAAATTCCGACACATCTGATCCTGTGGTCCTTTAACCATTTCTTGACATTCCAGAACAAAATGCCGGTTGTACCTCCTACCGGCACACTAGCATCCGCGGCATGCCTTTCTGTACGTGACCGGCCGTGGTGGCGCTGGTGTCGCATCACGAGGCAACGACGATCGTTGGCGTTGGTGCTCACCAGAGGTCTTTGGTTTCCACGCCGCATCGCTGCCGATGCACCGACACTTGTGTGTACGTGAGCGTGTGTTATTCCACTGCGAGTTTGTATGTCTCTACGCAAATATAGATGGTTGTTGTTGGCAAGCGGGGGGTTGTGTCAAGTGTTCCTTTTGCGACATCATAACACGGTCTCCTTCTCGGTGATCTCCCGCTGGATGAGCGCCACGGGTCCGCCCCTCGAATCCGAGGGCGTCACCCGGTTGTTGGTCCCTTCCCGAGACCGCAGTAGCTCCTGCACTGTAGACGGTGGCCTGCGTCGCCAAGCACGGGCACTTGGATTTACTCGCACGATTAGGGTACAACACTCAATGGAGCAATAATCGGGTACAAGTTAAGGAGGCCGGAGAGGTCCAACCCATATCCCCGCTATATGTACACCCCCACTGATATGTCGGCGTGTGCGTGCTAAATGAGAGGCGCTATAAAGCGTCTCCGGCGCAGGGTCAGACGGCACTGCGCAACGGAGGCGCACATCTGGGCGCGCGCCGGCGCCAATGCGTCTGCCACGGCTATGACGTCACTCCTCTGGAGTGCGCATACCGCCGACGCGCGCGCCGGCGGCTCCGGTGCGCCAGCTGTGCGCCGTGTGACGTCACTTCTCCTCGCGCATGCGCCGCACGGCTCTCAAGCTGCCGCGCCAAATTGCTCCGCCTCGGCCAGTGTAGCTAACGCTACAAAAAGGAAACGCAGATACACGAATGCAAACCAACGTGCCTGTGTATTCCAAGCTGAGCCTCCAGCTGGCTGACCCGCATGCGAGCCAGGTCCAGTTCGTGGCGGACCTTCCACAGCTGAGTGTCGCACACGGGGTCCCTGCAGCGGTGTCTCATTCGAGCTTCGTACACGGCGTCGCGGAAGCTCAGCGACTTGCCCATGCTCTGCATTCCATGAAACGATGCAAAAAAAAAAGAACCAGCCAATACAGGTTGACTTCTACAGCGATAATAATCTCGACAACATTACGAAACATGCTAATTATATGGTTGCGAACTACCAGATTTACAACAGAGTATGAACTTCGCCTTGTTAAACTTGCAAAGGAGTAGATATTCTCTTCAGACTGGTGCATGCTACCAGTTCACCTGAAATTTACGAACGCTCACCAGCTACCATAAAACCGAATATTTTTTTATACAATAAATGCTAACCTCATAATTCTTGTGTGTGTTGAATGTGATTGCTCACGTCTTTATCAATGTTTTTTGTTTTCTTTCCAGTGTATGTGCGTCCGATTTTACGTAAGATTTACACCTTGTTTGTTTCAAACATTTATTGTTAGTTTATTCTACAAACTAGCAATCAAAGACAATCATGTACACTTTGTCATTTACTAACGCTCAAATTGTCACGAAGGACATTCGCTTTCACTGCTTTCGTATTTAACACATTTTTTCTCATCATCTACAGAATGTACCGAGTGAGTATTGAACTACAGGACGCCCTTCCATTATTACATGTTTCACAATACGCATTCCACGACTGGCAAATACAGTGTAGGATGTCTGCAAGATGAACCATTCAAGACGCGAAAAATAAAAGTCAACGTTATTTATCATAAGGGCCCCCTAACCATGTTTGTGGGGCATGTAGAATTGCCGTTGTCCGTACACATAGCGTTCCACTATTCCCCAACACTGCTGAGAGAGTTTCACGTGACTAATAAAAGTAATTTCGCAGAGCCCCTCCTTTCAGGACCTTATGTAATGACCTATCTATCTATCTATCTATCTATCTATCTATCTATCTATCTATCTATCTATCTATCTATCTATCTATCTATCTATCTATCTATCTATCTATCTATCTATCTATCTATCTATCTATCTATCTATCTATCTATCTATCTATCTATCTATCTATCTATCTATCTATCTATCTATCTATCTATCTATCTATCTATCTATCTATGTGCACGTATGTATGTATGTATGTATGTATGTATGTATGTATGTATGTATGTATGTATGTATGTATGTATGTATGTATGTATGTATGTATGTATGTATGTATGTATGTATGTATGTATCCGAACTATGCCATCTGCACGTATGTTCTCTCTAGAAGTGGCTCTCTTGTCATGAATCTCCTTTTCACTTGTTACAGTGAACGTGGTCACTGCTAGAGGGCCAATGTTGCTTGAAACGTAATCAAGACGTGGAAAAACGAACGTGTTATCGGACGTGTTAAACGAACGTGTTAAAACGAACGAAGACGTGTTATCTGGAAAGATATAAGTGTAATTTAGACTAAATGGAGGCCGTCACTAGCGCACTCACCAGGGAGATGAGGGCCAGCCATCGACCCGAAGGACCCCGGCTTCCCGAGGCCACCCGGGCGCGGAGGTAGCGGAAGTATAAGTGCTCCAGGAGTAGCAGTAGCAAGGTGAGCAACACTCCACAGCCCAGAAGGAGAAATGCACTCATGAACTGGTTCACATCCAGAGGGTTGCTCGCGTTGCGTTTTGCCTTGTCCGGCTTGCAGGCACCCTGAAGCCAGAACCTCTGGAGACGCTCCAGGTCTCCGCGTTCCCTTGGACATAGCAAGATGGAAACGTTTTGTGATTTTTGAGGCAGGTGAGTGGGGATATGAAGAACTACTATTCACTAGCGAGACTGCACTGAGGAATAGGGAAAAGTGAAAGAGAGGAGCATGATGGGCAATGATGACAACATAAGGACGATGAGAAACTTATAACAGGCAAGTTGTCTCAAAGCATAGAATCTATTTAAGAACGACATGTTTATGACTTTCATATCCTGGGTTGGATTAGATGAAATGGGAACGTCATAATCACCCGATAAATGCTTCTGGCTAATGCTTCAAGTAGAACTACTTATCAGATATTTGAAGGCAGAAACTGCATGACGCACTTTTATATGCGCCTCCAGAGAGTTCACCTGGCAAAGACTCCACTTTTAATATCGCTTACTGAGCCATAGATGTGACTGTATAAGTTAGCAAAATGTTTAAATACAATTGATTGAATGGTTGATTAAGTGGTTAATTATTAATCAAGCCTTCTCGCTTTCTTCGCGTCACTTAATGTTCCAGCTGTTTCTCCCCAGTCTTCACAAGCAGTTTATCGCATCCCGTATCCTGATCAACGCACGTTACTTTGCTCTAACGCAGGGGTCGGCATTTTTTTAGGTGGAAAGCCAAGTTGCATGATGTTGACAAGGCGGGGGCCGGAGAGGAAAACCGGGGGGAGGGGTTTTTGCAGGCAGAGAGAAAAATTAAGTGAATTCACAATAATGTACAAAACTGACATACACTTGGAGATTCTCAGATGAAGGTCCTTGCCTGACCTAGTATTTCTACAAAGAATATTTCTTCCCCCTTTTTTTGGACATGTGCAAAGAAAGGAACTGAAGATGATATCTCGCTAAATATAAAGATGGGGGACAATGCCAACTCGAAGAGATTTTTGTTTGTTCACGTCGGACCCCATCTGAGGTGGAAACTGCCATGTCATCCTTCAGATAGGAAGTGACAGGGGAAGGAGGGTTGGAGTGCCGGGGGCCGCAGGTTTCCGACCCTTGGTCTAAAGAACTACTGAACATTAAGTGTCGAATTAGCATAACACGTCAGTACTGTTCGAACATTACGCTGTGTTGATACAACGAGAGCAAAGGTAATCCTTGTTTCAGCTATCCATTGTTACGTTATTGCGCACCACTTTGAGGACGAAGACTGAACCCCCGAACACAAGCGCAACACTGCGCTTCTGTTCCCGTGTGGTTCAGTCTTCGTCCTCAATATGGTGTACAATAACGTAACAATGGATAGATACCAACTGGCCCAAGCAAGTTCCCTTATCAATGTGTAGTAGGCTGCTAATTGCGAAATATATGGCCCGAAGTCCACGACTCACCGGTACTCGATCATCTGTCGGTTGAACATCTGCAGGTACTTGGACTTTTTTGGGAGCGCGAATCCGTATCCCGTCATGGCGTACCACGAGCCCACAGTGAGCAGGCGGCACTCGTCGTCCTGACCGACCAGGTAGTCCAGCACAGTGGCGTCGTACACGAAGGCATCCAGCTCCCCGCGCTTGACGGCCCGGATGCCTTCGAGGACCGTGGACCGGTTGAATTGCCGCATGTACGAGTACATCTTGGGCTTGTTCTGCTTAAGCACAGCCTCCGTGTTTCCGTGCGGGATGGTCCCGAAACGGAATGGTGGCTCCACCTGCTGAGGGTTTTGCAGCTGCGCCGAGGAGAGAGAGAATTAAGCTTTATTTGAATGACCAGGCTGTTGACGCCCGTATGCGGGCGGCCAACTCAGTTCATGTAGCCGTGAGCTTGAGCTAATAGCCTAGCCCTGATGACCTCTGGACTGTGGTCCTCTGGACTGTGGTTGTCAGCTGTGCCTCCCACTGTTCCTCTGTTGGTGATTGGATAGACGTTGTTTGTGGATTCTCGCTACATTCCCAGACCACGTGGTACAGTGTGTCCGGCAACTTTCAAAATTTGCAGAGTCTTGCATATGTTCCGGGATACATCCCATGTAATTCAGTGCCATGGAGCTAATTGCCCACTTGAAGTCGGCGCAGTATGACGGCTTCTTCTCTGTTTAAATCGCAATGTAGTGTGAGTTATTTCCGAGTGTTCTTCGTGTAATGTTTTAGAATGTCGTGGTAGTTTGTTCGCACGCCTTCACCTGGCTCTGGTGGTACACGATAACCGGAAGAAATATACTCACCGTAAGTGTCCCTACGCTTCAGTTCGTCGGTACATGACGAGTGGCCGCAGCTCACTTCGAGGAAAAGCGACGTGCACACATTGAATGCAGCATGCATAATGATGTTCATAGTGCGTTCCATCTGTCTCAGGGCTACGCGTAACAATAAGCTCGAAAGGTACGATTCGCTGATATGACGAAATTCCGTCAGTTTAGCTACAATTGACAAGAGCTTTGAAAGGGAGAACTGCCGAGGTAGGCCAGTGCTATCTTTATTTGAACCACGCCTATCATAAGTAAGTAGGCTGCTTCTCCATGTCAACACTATCAGTAGCAGTTAACAACAATTATGCAAGTTCTGTACCACCACAAGGACTACTGTAGAGTCATCAGCGCGCTGGGCGATATAACATCACGGAGACGGTAAAAACATTGCTATAGAATCGACATATAACAGATGGTGTAGACGAAATGCAATCATATAGTCTCTTACTCCTTCAACAGAAACATTTGATCAGCTAAGTACGCATCATTCTGGCCTTGTTTTGTTGATGTTCAAGATGAAAACAATCAAAGGAAAACAACGGACGCAGGAAAAGTTGTTAGTCCGTCTTTGTCCTGTCGCCCTCTTCATCTGTGTCAGTTGTTTCCTTGGCTTGCTTTCATCTTCAATCGTGTACCAGCTGGAACAACTATCGAGTTCGTTGATGCTGTTCAAGGCCTTAAAGGCCGACTCCGGCGATTTTTGGCCATGTCAAAGTAATGGCGATTTTATGTTCCTGAGACGCTCCTGTTACGGGCCCAATAGCAGAAATACTCGGCAAATTGGAGAATAATTTTAAATAAGCAAAAAAGCGCAACACCGAAACCGAAACCCAACCGAGAGTACTGTCTACGTATGACGTAGACGTTGTTACGAACGAACCGGAAGTCGTGCCAGGCATGCCGGTCACTCCGGCGCGGAGTATGAAAACTGCGACAGCCGGGACGACCAGCGAAGCGCCGGCCAAACCAACGCTGTCTGTCGCCTTGTGCACAGCAGACGCTCGCTGTAGCGGCCGAAGCGCCGAAGTTAGCGGTGCCCTCGGCTGCGTCACTTCCGCCGCCTTGCCAATACTGACGTCACAGACGCAATGTTGCCAATAATTGTGGGAAGCCAGGAGGGCGTTTGCAGACAATCTTTAAAATTCATTTGCAAACAATCTGCGCATGTCTCAAGCCTGCAATTTGGCATTAATGACGGAAACGTGCAAAGGAACGTACCCAACGAATTTCATTGAGATCCATCGACCTCGAAAAATCGCCGGAGTTGGCCTTTAACATTCTCCGCATTATGTCCCGAAATGTAGGACTGAAAACCACCTGCTTGTAGCGCGAAACCACATGTACTTCACATGCTTCGAGGCGTTGACTCATCCGCCCTCGCGCTGCCACTTGCCAGCATCTTCGTTAGCTCAGTTGGTAGAGCGACCGCCCAGGAAAGGCGTTGGTCCCCGATTAGAACCCCGTACCGGGGGGAAATCTTCAACCTTAACCATTCGTTTCTGAGAAATCCGTATGGATTTCCTTGCAGCCTCGTGCTATTAACGTGTGCTTGTTAGTTATTCCTTTCGGTCACATTGCGGGATTCCGCGGGAGTAATTTTCAATATTGCACATTAGGTCATTTTAAGGTTGCCTTTAATAAGAGCAGACGGCAACGGTACCTTACCCGGTGGTCCTCGATGCCGATGAGGTTGTAGTACTCCTCTCGGGTTATCATGAATGCGGCCAGATTGGCCGTGTAGATGGCCAGAAAGACGACGGCGAACATGGCCCATACGTTGGACATGAAGCGGGCAGTGTAGCCGCGCGGGCAGTCCACGTTCACCGCCGCCCCGAACAGGATGGCCCACACCAGCCAGTAGGTGCGGAACAGCGAGAACCGGTGCTCTGCGCAAAATTAGTGACAGCTTTGTGAGACAACTCAAGATCCCGTTTTTTAACTTTTGTATAAGCGCCGAACGAAACAGATTGTCTTTCATCGGGCCGTAAGGAGGACTTGGTCAGCCAACTTTACATCGTTCTTACTTATAATGGGCGTACTGTGACACGATATAGTTCTTGAATATGTGATCAAGTTATTAGAGTTCTGATTTATTACCTATTCACAAAAGTTACATGTTCCACTAACACAACATCTCTTAATCTATATAAAACGCATGGTAGCCTAAATTACATATTACCGCATGATTCACTGACTTTTTAGGTAACGAACAGCTCTAAATCTGCATTTCTCTCCATTACCTTGTAATGGCATGGCAGGGTGAACTGGATGAAAACTTTTGGGAGACATTCATAGCATCGAGAAGAAAGTGAAAAAAGAAGATATTTCGATCTGAGCGCTAGCTTAAATGTTTCAGCGTTACTTTCAAGGTTTGTTCTGGTGTGCAATTACCAGAGCGACTGAAATCAAGCCTTTCACTTCTCCATGACTTCCCTTACCTCTGGGAGGAGTGATCCGCATGTCGTAGCCGGAGGGGCTCATCCACTCGAAGACGAAGATGGAGAACGCGGCCACCTGGATGCTCACCAGAAGAATGAGCAGCCACGACACCGTGTCGAATGGTTCTACGGGCAAAGCGACAATTATATAAAAAAAGACATTGTGATGTTGATTTACTGATAGAGTGAAAACATCTTCATTTACACAGAAAACGCTTATAGCGTGAGGCTGGGCTTCCCAACCTTGTACTATATCTCAATATCACTCTCTGCGTATTGGCTGGGATCAGCCTGTTCAGCATTGTGAAGAGTCCGACATGATGACCCGAAACTTGCTCTATACCCTTTGAAATTTCCGAACAAATAAAAGATCTGTTAGAATATTTTGCATATTATTTATAGCGACATACATCTACTTTATTACTACGCATATCTTGTAACCGCCGACAGCCGCCTAAATAAGTAACCATGCTATTCAAATCACAAGATAAGATGGTATGCTCTCGAAAGACCACATGTTTTCCTAAAGATTGAAAGCTGGTTCCGGTTAATGTTCCCATGGAAGTAACACACTTTCCACGTGTTATCCATGGAACTAATGTCTAGTGGGTCTAGGCCGAAGCGTTTTCTGGTTTACAATGTACTACGCTTTTTATAGCAAGCAATTTTGCTCGAAAAGTGCTATCTGAGCATTGTCACCGAGATTACATTATCCTGAAGTATCATGTAACATGTTATTTTGAAATTACTTGCAAAGATCCTCTACCTGAACTGTCTCTTTCTCTTCAAAAACTATAAGGTTGGTAAGAAACGCTGCAAAGCACCTTTCCGTTATAGGGATAATTGTTTTAGAGATGTTACCCCTTTTGTTCTCAAATATTCACCGCTCGCCATACCAAGGAACAAGAGTCATCACCTAGAAAGGCCTTAGGTGAGATGATGCCGGTCCGCTTTGCTACCACGATGGCGATTCCAGTCTCGAGGAATGGCACCGTGAAGTCAACCGCCATTTGGCGGTCAGAGTTGATCTTGATGGAAGTGACCACGATGTCAGCCTTGCCGTTGAGGAGCTCGGCTATTAATCCATTCCATGTGCCATTCTGCGAAAGAGCATAGAATAAAATACTTTCTAGTGACGCCATAATAACAACCACTAGTTGGTTAAGCCAACAATATTATGTAGTGTAAAAGAAAATTAAGCTATATTCTCCAAAGTAGATCCATAATAACGCATAAGAGCACAAATTTAACCATGACACACGTAGGGTAGATGCATAATTCATCTTTTAAAACACATAGCGATGGTTCTGTGTCACTGTAAAATAGTTAATTTTCCTTTATCAAAATGCATCACGTTACATTTTACAACTTTCTAGCCGTAACAATGGCAAGATTAGAATATAAAGGTTTGCAAGCAGGGGTCTCATCTTCAGCATCGCTTACGTGACGCAAAGGTGGCAAAAAGACCTGAATAGGGTAATTTGGATTTCAGATACGCAGACGTTCTTGAGTGCCCTGATGGACCTTAATGGATACGGATTACCAGGTAGTGCTCATGTTGCTTTGTTGAGCGATTTAAATTCTTATAAACGCCCAGTGGATCGCGTCCAATCATTTTAAATAGAAATTTAAAAGTTGTATGCCTGCCCAGAAATGTGCCACTCACTCACTCACTCACTCACTCACTCACTCACTCACTCACTCACTCACTCACTCACTCACTCACTCACTCACTCACTCACTCACTCACTCACTCACTCACTCACTCACTCACTCACTCACTCACTCACTCACTCACTCACTCACTCACTCACTCACTCACTCACTCACTCACTCACTCACTCACTCACTCACTCACTCACTGGATCGCTAATTCCCTCGCCCATTCCCTCATACACTCGAGCAGTCTTTGACACACTCAGTCACAACGGCGCTCACAACGGCGCAGTTTTATAATGCAAGCTTTGGCTGTAATTTGAACATGTCATGTTCTTTGCTATCCCTATTGAAACGAGGCAATCGAACTCACGTCCTTGACACCCCAGGTGCCGTCTTCCACTCGGTGAATGTCGTACGTAAAACCTAAGTCCTGGGCGAACATTTGCAGGAGGTCTATGCAGAATCCCAGGCAGCATTTGTAGAATGTAGAGTTTTTGCGAGCAGCTGTATCGTTGATCCTGAGCAGTGAAGAACAGCAAGGAAGGAAATGGGCAAGTTAAATCACATCTGAAAATTTCAGAGTATCTGTTAGTCTTTCCGATAAATCCTCACTTGTCACGTATATGACTCTCTTTAAGGATACGCGTTAACTCTTTCTTGGGTCCTATGACTCCCCGACGAGAATATAATGATCTCCAAAAGGAGTTCACGCGCCCTTTTAAAAAAACTGATATACGTGCCAAACCAGGACAAAAATGAGCCAAAGCCTCTTTTTCGTTCTTAGAGTGTCAGGCATAGGTCGGCAAAAAATGTGGAGCTCACTTAAACTCACTCATGGAATATATTTTGCCCTTCGGGCTCACTCGGACTCAGACTTAGAGCACTGCACGGGCCGGGATTTTCGGCCCGGGCCCGGTCCGGGCCCGGAACTCGTTCAAGTTTACCCGCCCGAGCCCAGCCCGGCGATTCAATACGCGACCTGAGCCCGGCCCGAACCCGAGAAAAAATTTCGCCTACCCGGCCCGGCCCGGCCCGGCCCGACGGTAGATCAGGCCCGACAGATGCAATGGGGATCATCAAGAGCGTTTTGTAGCAGATATTGCAGCAAGGTAAGCGATTTGCAGCATGAATTCAGTTTCGATAGGAAATGCAATAAAAACAGAGGAGAGAAAACACAACGCTCTCATTGCGCTCTTTACTGAAACTTAAAACATGCTCTAACGACAAAACCAATCATGCACCCTTCGATCTGGATATGTAACACATGTCTTCAGTACCTTGCCACAGCAAGATGGAGGAAGAAAGCCAAGTTTATTGCCTTGCTGTATGTACACTAACCTAGATAAATATTATAACGAACCACGTGTGCGCCACGTGTACTTTTAGAAATACGTATAGGCAGCCGAAAGGACGAAAAAATTATTTGTGGTAGCATTATTTTCCTATATCATATTTATTTCATATATCACCGCTGCTACTATATGCAGTCCATAAGTCTTTTGTGGCCCATTTTATAGTTTATTACTTCACGTGTTATTGTGCAAGAAATCAAATTATCTAGAGATTCCGGCTTTAAGCACGCCATACACCGTTGCATCACATATCCTGCCACGCTAAAGTTTCTCGCACTGCATGCGCTAGCCGCAGGGGTGCACATCTGCCTTGCGAAATGTGAAGGCGTCGGCAGTCGTTGTTCTTAACTTCCACCACTGGAGCAAATTTAGGATGTCTTTGTGGACCTCTGCAGAATGAACGTAGCTGTGCAGCTTATCCCTTCATTTCTATCGTTCCCGAACGTCGTGACACTCTTTCAGTATCCCCTATAAAACTCCTCTATGAGGGCTTCTGCTTGCAGTTTTCAGCCGTGTATGTTTGTACGGTTTGCACCGCGCTCTTCTTTTCTTCCGTATCATAATGCTCTATGCCTCCAACGATGTTGTACTGGTAGAAGGTGATCACTGGACTACGCGGGTAGGACTCGCAGGAGGTGGACGAAGCGATTTCGATCTATTTTTGGTGTTTGTTACAGTTTGGTAATAAAGGCGCGAATAAGCTTCTCGACGCTTATTCATTGGATGCCTATGGTTCGAGGTGAAGGGACATCACCCGGCACGGAATTTGTAATTGTCTTTTTCAAGCCCGATATTTCGTCAAGCGAATATATTTTGCCTCACGCCTTATGCTGTTTGAACCTATGCTATTCCTGCACATTCCAACGGTGCCGTGGCAGTGCCACGTAGCTCTCACACTATACCTGTATAGCGCAGGGGACCCAGTTTTTCATTTTCTTTTTAAGTATGTTCTTAAGTTACACAGGCATGACAAGTCTAAAGCTTTTTTGTCGTGAGGCATCCCCTGCGGCCACCATGTGTTGATACCTAACCGTGAAACAAAACTCTATACTTCAAAATCGGCGTCTTTATTTTATTCATGTAAGATAGGCATCGATAATGTTGGAATCCTGCCGCTAAATACCCTTCAGAAACGACCCATATGTTACATATCGGAAAGCTCTTCTCCTAAATGGCAACGTTAGCTGACATTTGGTACAACCTAGCCCCTTTACACCCCCCCCCCCCCCCCGGGCTTTTAGCTGCGTTACTGTCCTGGCCCTTGCGGGAGTAAATTTTCGTGATATGCGACCCGTTAGCTGAGGTGGGTTTGAGATCCCTGACGTAGCGGATAAAGGCGAAAGTTCAAATGTTAACGAATTGGGCACACCAAGCAGGCTGTGCACGTCCATCACGCGTCACATGACCACTGGGGGCCGTGACGAAGCCACGGAAAAAGAATGTCTATGTATATGACTTCTATGTAACAAGAGTCCGTGCAGGCCTTTCGTTTTAGTGCAGGGCTGGAAACTTCAAAAACGTTTGCTCACTTTCGAGCTCTGTGATCGCTCTTGCGATAAGCTACAGGTATATATTTATTATATTGCACTGATTACTGAGATTACAGAATAACATTTGCGATATAAAGTCATAACGAATGAAAATAAAGCACAGAATATCGACATGTTAAATATATAAGCGCCTGGTATATCTACTTTTAACTCGCGTGTTTAAGATAAATCAAGTAGCCCCATATGCAAGGAACAAAAGAAGTTCAGTACTTGTCTCTAATAAAATTTCTCTAAATAGCTTGCCCCACAGAAAAAGAAAGCGTTTTTTTTTTTCGAGAGAAAATGTGAAACAGAAAACGCCAGGCCTGCGCTGAAACCGCAGCACAGTCACAGCGAAAGCAGGAAGAGCGGCGTTTCTAGAGCCCGTTAAGCTCTCTTGGGGCTACAATACAAGTACACTAGGAAGGTACCCACTACGCCATAAATCACAATTTTTGTGAAGTTGGGAAGCACCTACTAAGCCATTATCGTCATTCTGCGGAGAGGCGAGGCACCAGCTACACGTCTGTAAGGCATTATGTGCACTTTGTTGACGTGACGACTGGTGACGATGAAGAAATATGGCTCAGCCCTTTGTAATGGGTTGGAATCTTTAAACGGCCCACCAGTTATGTAATTTGCATTGGGTGACGCCCGGTTGCTATTTCCCTCTCCCATCATGCTGTATAACATACATTGACGTGGGAGAGAGACGGGTGGGGGGCGAAGAACTTTACTGAGACCCCGAGGAAATGGATCATGCGCTTATGGGCTTCCTTGGCAACCAATACAAGTGCACTTGCGAGGAACCCACTATGCTATAAATCGTTGTAATTTTTGAGAAGTAGGGCAGCAGGCACTGTGTCATTTTTCGTCATTATACGGAGAGCGTTGGTACCTCCTAAACGCATGTAAGGCATTATGCGCACTTTGTTGATGCTGTGCCTGATGAGGATGAAGAATTGTGGCAGAGACCCTTGTAATGGGTTGGAAGCATTCAACAACCTACTCGTTGCGCAATTCTCATTGTGTGACGCCTGGTTACAGAATTCGCGTTGTGCGACGCTTGGTGCTTATTTTACTCTTCTACCACGCTATATTTCATATGATAATGTGGTTCCTTCCCGACATGAAGCCTGTATAGGACCTTTTTGCAAAGCAGTTTCAAGCACCGGCATGGCTCAGAGGTTGAATACTGGGCTCCCACGCAGAGGGCCCAGGTTCGAACCTCGTTCCAGCCTGGAATTTTTTTCTTATTTCGTTTTATTTTTCTTATTTCGAGCGATACTGGTTACGGGCACCGGCGGTGGCGGCGGCGGACAACTAAGGCGCCAAAAACGGCCGGTGAAATGATCTCATAACAGCTTTCGCTGTAATATATATGTATACACAACGTATGTGGAACAAAGATGAAGGGGCACTAGAAAGAAAAACAATTTCCCTATTGTCAGTAAATTACTCTTTAGCATTTCCTTAATCACCACGCTCGCCGGAACAAGACTCTTGATAAGTGAGAATACGCGCAAAAAGATAAATGCGAGTGGCGACGCCCCCTTTAAGTTCGCGCAGCAGACACCGCGACATCTTAGATTCTGACGGCGTCTAATGGGCCTTACGTAGTTCCTAATCACTAAAAATGAAGTACGTTGACCTCTGAGGGGGCCATAGACTTAACATACCAAGTTTGATGAAATTTTATAGAGCCACTGTTCCCAAATACGACAAATACAGGTTGAAATTCGTGGCGTCACGCTCGGGGATTTCGGTACGAAATTAAAAAAAATGGAATTTGACCTCGATTTTCTCGTCTGATAATAAAATTATGATGGTGAAATGAATAACATTTGAGTTCTTAGACTTCACTTTACCAGTCTAAACCAATTCAGTGCTTCACTACGGTGTCCATTTAAGAACCCAGCAAAGTCCAAGCCCGGTCCGACCCGAGCCCGCCACCTCAAACCCGGGCCCGGCCCTAAGCCCGGGGCTTCAGGCCCGAGCCCGGCCCGGGCCCGCCGTGAGAACTACTTTACCCGGCCCGGCCCGGCCCACGGGCCGGGCCGGGCCGGGCCCGGGTTTCCGGGTAGGCCCGAGCCCGTGCAGTGCTCTACTCAGACTCACTTAAATATTACTCACTCGGACTCACTCAGACTCAGACTCACAACTCTATCTGAATCTGAGTGAGTCTGAGTTAGTCGACTCGCGAGTGAGTTTGCCAACCTATGGTGTCAGGAACAAGCCTTGAAAGCTATTCCCATCGAAATTATGGGTCAATAAAAGTAAGCGAGTTAAAAAATAAATAAAGCCATTTTAACGTACGTGAAATCTGGACAACAATGGAGCTGGCGAGCGAGTGCCACAACATGGCGAACGCAACATTCCGTTTTTTTTAAATTTTCCTTTAACTTCTCGTTTCTTTGGTGTTTCTTTCTTTCTCCTTTCTACATCTTGTTCTTTCTTTCACCTTCTTTCTTTCACCTCTTTCTATTTGCCCTCTCTCTTCGTTTCCCTCCCCCAATCCCTCACATCACTCCTCCTCACGGTCACTTCGCTTTTCAACCCTTTGTAAAATATACTATGCAAGGCCATGCCATGCTTTACCATCTCCCCTCTTCCTTTCCTTCCTCCACACCCTCATATCAGTCCTCCTCCTCCCCCACATTTTCCTTTCTCTCCCTCTCGCTATACTATACTATACATGGCTGTGCTACGCTAGAAGCTGCTTGGCACATACCCACGGTCTGTGGCGCATAAACTATACTACGAAAAACTATGCCATACTTTGCCCTCTCCCCACCTACTTTCCTTTCTCCTCACCTTCACATCACTCCGCCTCACGGTCACTTTTCTTTCCCACCCCGTTGCTATACTATACAATGCATGGCTATGGCATGCAAGGAGCTTCTTGGCACATAGCCGCTTTCTGTGACGCATACCCGCCGAGCTTTACTTAAGGTCAATGTTGGCCGTGAGTAGCAGATAGAAAATGATCATCATCCTGAACCGGCATGTACCATCTTCGTCCTCTTCTTCCTCTTCTGTTTCGCTACCAGAATACGTGCGCCGATTGTTCCGGCGAATGGTGCAATAGTATCATGGGCGAGAGAAGGAGTACAGAGACAGAGAGAGAGAGAGAAATAAATAGACAAAGAGAGATAAAGAGAGAGAAATAGAAGGAGACAGAGAGAAAAATGTTTTTTTCTTTGCCGAGGCGACATTCGAACCCGCGTACACCCGATCCGAAGGCCGGCGTCTTAACCACTCGGCTATCCAGGTACCCTGGCAGAGCAGAGCATAGCCTTGTATAGTATATTATACCAAGGTGGGGGAAAGGGATGTGAGGGTGAGGAGGAGAGATGTGAGTGTTACGGCGAGGAAAAAGAAGATTGGGGAACGACGAGTACAGAGATAGAGAGAGAGAGAAATAGAAACAGTGAAATAGATAGAAAGTGAGGAAACAAAGAAAAAGATAGAAGGCGAGAGACAGACTAATGGGAGAAAGAGAGAAGGAAATCAGAAGCGGATGAATCAGAGTGAAAGGTAGAAGGCGAGAGATCGAGTACACAGAGAGAGAACTACAGACACGAACACATAGAAAGAAAGAGAGAGAAAAGGAAAAAAGAGAGAAAAAGACGGAGACAGAGAAAGAAATACACAGAAAGAGATCGAGTCTGAAAGCACTACATCAACAGAGAAAAAGATACAAGCTGACATACCGACTACAGAGATAGATAGAGGCAAAAAGAAATAACAAATGGAAGAAACAGATAAAAAGATAGAACGCGAGACACCTACTACAGAGAGAGAAAGATAAACAAAGACAAAGAAAGAAAAGATAGAGAGAAAGACCGACAGACAGAGAAAGAAATAGACAGTGAGAGAAAGAGGTAGAAAATAAGAGCCACAAAAAAAAACAAGAGAGAAAAAGATGCGAGGAAGCGTAGCCATGCACAGTACAGTATAGCACGTATGGTTTGCGATGTGGCGTAGAAAAGTTATGATCTTCACGAACCGGTACGCGCCCTCTTCGTTATCTTCAACTTTGTCCTCTTCTTCCTCTTCTGCTTCGCTCCCAGAACACGTGCCCCATTTTGGCCACAGTGGGATTAAATAATAGCGTTGGACGAGAGATGCTACGTTTAGCACGTCAGCAATCTTATAAACCCCACAAACTTAAAAAAAAAACTAAATTTTCAAGAGAGCAAGTATATCCATGTATAGTATACTTTATTTAGCAAGGGGTGGGAAAGAGAGAGGTGAGAGGGTAAAGGCCTAGCCCAGCCAGGACGAGCTAGGTGCGCACCAGCTGTGCTGTGATTCTGCCTTGCGCGGCTTAGAGCAAGTTGCGCTAAATTTTGTCTCGGGAACCGGCGTTACTCGGAGCTTAAACAGTTCCTCTGTTTAAAAAGCGGCTTTTTCAATAAGACCTTCTCGCGGATTAGTTGGTTTATATCAAACGGGTAGTGTATGCGCAAGCATGAAGGAAGGAAGCAGGAAAAAAGTTCACCGACGATTACGATACTGGATAATGCGAAATCTGAGCGCAGCTGTTCAGGTGTTTTCATTTTGCGTTAAGGCAACTGCTTCTGCTTCGGCGGCGCGCACCTCTGAACTCTGGCGTCAACGGCGTTCATCCTCTGCTCGGGCAGCTCGTTTAGCAGCACCGGAAGACGACGCACTTCCACCAGTTGCGTCGCTCACTGTTCAGAAAGACCTCGCTGAGACTATTTTATACATAGCTACGCAGTTTGCATCAAGAAGAGAACCCCGTAAGAGCATGACTGGCGTGGTCAATTTCGTGCAGCTCATTTCACGCCAACCGCCGCAGACGGAGCTAGCGCGACTGCCTCGCTAACCGGGAGACCACGTAAGGCAGCCCGTGGGCGCGTTCCACAACAGCTGACGCACGACGGCGCGCATTACTGTGGCGCCGCCGGTTGCCGCCGTGGAACTTTTCGTCTCGCCGCTGTCGTTCCCCCCTTGTCGCGCTCCCTTTAATATCACCGTCTTTTATCCACCGCTGCGCTCCGCGTTCGCTCTCTTTCGTCCTCGTTCGCTCTATCGCTTAGGCCGACGGCGACGCTGCACAACACAGGAACGGGCGCCTAAAAGCTGCACTCTAAACGAGACAGGAAAGAGAGCAGCTTCGTCGACCATATGAAGAGTAGACTATTCAATCCATTAGAATGGTTTGCAACTGGGCTAATTGGTCTTTTCATCGTCCGTGCGTCTAATGTTTCGCTGCAACCACCCAACATGTATTACATTCAGCTCAGGCTATTTCGACACCACAGAATGCATTACAAAAGTGACAACGGTGATGCTGTGGGGCGAAAGCGAAAAGCCATTAAGGCTTCACAGAGGCTTTCGCATCATTTGCCGACTAGATAGCCGTTGCCTTGTTAGATAAATAGAACGGCTATACCTAAAACATGGAAGCGCTTTCCTGGATGTTGCTAAAGTAGGTGGGCCTGATGCAATTTAGAAAAACGGATGCCAAGAATGAAGCCAGCTTATGAAAGATGATGAGATCACTTCGTCCCTCAGGGAACGTAAAGTCGAATCGCGAAGAAGATATCTACTGTATACGAATGTTCAGTACAGTGGACGTTCTCGCAAGACGTAAGGGTTATAAAGCGGGGGGGGGGGGGGGGGGGCCGTAAGCAGGCCCCACTACCTAGTACGGCCAATGAAGAACAAATAGATCCTCCCTAATGCCAGCGATATCTTTAATACCAGCGAAAAAGAGTAAAATAACTACAGCACAGAACAAGAACGGTAACTCGGCAAAGCAAACGGCAGAAAAACAATCTCCAGATGCGCCTAATCACCGGAAAAGCTACCGACACGGCAGTGCCATTAGCGCTAAGTGGCCACACAAGGCCACGCTGTAAACCCGTTTACTCATTTTGTCATAAGCAGAGTATGGCACCTCTTCTCCATCTATGTGTTTCCTTTATTTTTTTCTCCAGCAATACGGAAGTGCGGCGTGGTGTAATGGGCCACTGGTTTACCCAAGCAGAAAGGTATCTCGCATTTCTAGACCATCGGAGCGCGCCAATGTTGGCAAGGCGTAGTTCTTATAACAGAGTAAAAAAAGAGAGTTCGGGAAAACCCAAGTTAGGGTGATTGGCTAAGTTAATGCGACAGCCAGCGTTCCTGGCAGCCGCAGTTATGGCGCCACATAGCTGCGATCTTCAGTTGCAGCAACACGCCGTCGCTTCCTCCCTCGGACTTGCTTCGCTGTCGTTGTTCTCCGCGTGTTTAGGTGTAACTCTTGAGTTCTGCTTACTGTGTTACCTCTGTGTGTTTCAGTATGATTTTGAAGGTAACCGCTGAACTGTCAGATGTCATTTTAATGAAGCCAACAGGTGATAAGGCCAGGCAGTTTATAGATGGTGTTATTTGTAGTTTTCTTTTATTTAAGCATAATAGGCACGAAAGAAAGGGAATCCTAAATCTTTTTGACATGTCGCGTTTCCAGCCCTGTTTCATCCTCACTATTCACATATTCTTGCTAAAATCTACGGTGGTCATGAGACTGAATAACCATATGAGCTTTAAGTATATGTCTTTTTTTTCGATGAGCGCCTATATACGTAATAGCAACGAACACCATCACATGGAGTCACGTTAGCGACCACCAGACTGTCAAAGATTCACTACGGAAATGTCCTAGCGAACGCACATTCAGCTTAACAACATTCGCGCGTTAGTCCCCACTAATGGAACACATTACCTGCAGAAAAGTCCGCTTCTGAAGTCGCACATTTGCAAGAAAAGTCCCACCACGGGTCGCAAATAGACCGCAGGCAAAATGTCACAAGCGGTAACTGAACCTTTTAAAAAGCAATGTTTAAGTTGCCAACCTATTGGTTATTGCTGACCAGCGAGTGAGCAGCGTCTTTATTTATTTATTTATTTGTTTGTTTGTTTGTTTGTTTGTTTGTTTGTTTGTTTGTTTGTTTGTTTGTTTGTTTGTTTGTTTGTTTGTTTGTTTGTTTGTTTGTTTGCATGCTTGCTTGCTTGCTTGCTTGTTTGCTTGTTTGTTTCTTTGTTTGTTTGTCATATCTCAAGTGTCTCGACCCGGACATTACATGGGGGGTGGCCAAACTGATGAAATGGAAGGTCAGGTTAGATATCACGGTTTGAAGGATGGTCTTCAATGGCAGCTTTGAAAGGAATAACGTCGATGATGAAGGTAACGTAAGAAGGAAGGGCATTTTATTTTCAGGAAGTATGCAGAAAAAAATGAACGTTCATAGCTAGCAGAATGGGTAGAACACGTATGCTCTTCATAACACGTGTGCTCTCTAGAGCCAAACAGAACTACTTCCACAATCCATTTGATAAAAACAAAACAAGGAGTACTGCCGAAACTTCGCAGCAATGTACTCATCGACAGCCAGAAGATTATTTTCTGGTTGTCAGCGTGCACTATGTCACTATTCATCTCACGAAACAAAGCCCTATGGATAGAACTCGCCTTTTTCAAGCAGCCACTGAAAGGGTTGAAGAGACGCCCAATGGCAGTTACTTAAATAGCTCCCTCCAAGGAACACCGCAGTTCATGAATATTTCATGAGCGCGCACGGGAGGGACAGAGTATTGGTTGAGAGCATCGTGCGGTAAGTAGGGAACTGAAAGACCGTGACACAGAACCAATGCTGTTGGCACGGCGCTTTGAGGCGCCCCGCTTTCCGTTTCCCGATAGTGCTGGGCGAGTCTCCGTTCCTTTTAGATAGCTACATTACCAAGAAAGGCAATGTAGTGATACGAATGTACCCGCAGTGTCGTCGAAGCCAATGACGTTATTAGTAGCTAGATTAGTTTTGCTTGCAAGCATGTTTTTCCTAAAGAAACGTCCGCAGCAGCGAAACACTGTAGTGAACATGATTACTGCGTCGAGATCAGACGTCTCCAGCAGCCTGTTTCCCGTTTCCTATTTTCATTCTGTCTTCTGAATGGCTGTTCGTGCGTATTTGTCACGTTTCATCGTTTGCCTTCTCGGCAACTAGCTTCTCTACTCTTGTATGCCATCAACATCACTTTTTTTTTTCTCTTTCTCCAGTCTTTACTCTTTTCTACTGACTCATCATGATAATAAACATCGTAATCTCCTCTTTCTTCACCAACAGCCTAACAACCTACTGATAAATGAAGCCTTCTTCCGTTCTCCCTCTTTGCGGTATTTTTGTATGCATAGATGGCATGACGTTCGTTTGTTAAGCTGGTGCTGTTGTCTCTGAGGCAAAATTTCTTCACGTCATCCTGTCAATCGGCGACATCATACACCTTTACCTTTGATTTTACGTTGCGTTCATTTTATCAACGCAAGGACACTGCATTAGCCGAGTTAACCGGTTCTCCGAAGATTGTTCTTGGTGTTTTTTCTCCACGGACGCGATCCGCTAGAAGCTAGACACATACAGCTTGGCTGTAAAAATTTATTTACGCCACCCGGTTTCGTCTTACAGTGGTTCGGCTGAAAGACGAGTCCACTTTATTTCGGCTGGAAGAGAGTAGCAACATGCCTGCGGTTCGTGCCGCAACTTATAATGTGCTGTTTTACGCGTTCAACTTCTTACCGTACCAATTGCTCTCGCTGAAAAAGTTTTCCTGTGTAGATATCTGCACTGTTCAGTGCCCGTTCCCGAATTTCATTTCATCAGCTCAGACTGGTTGACTGCTGTCGATTTACTTTTCTTGAGCCCATAAAGGAAGTTAAATCAGCGAGTATTGGAACTACATCCAGCAGCGACGCTTTTATTTTTTTATCAAGGTTCTGGAAATAATATATTCAGCTCATATCAGACGTTGCGTATCTCCCTTGCCCTAATTTTCTTTCTCAGGAGCTCGAGTTCGAAACTGCGTATTTATTTTTTTACTGAACCCCGCACACGTAGCCGCGCGCGTTTTCTGAATGCATCGGTAACGTACGCTGCTGCCCTCATTTGCAGTCGCACCATCGCCAATTCATTTCCTGACTGAAGGCAACGCAGGGGCTGTTCTACGCGAGAGGCGAACGAAAACCTTCCGAGTTCATTTATATATTGCTGTCATTTGCGTGTATGTTGTATAAAAGAGAGAGAGAGAAAAAAAAACAAAGAGGAAAGGCAGGGAGGTTAACGAAGCTTTGGCTCGGTTGGCTACCCTACACTTGGGGTGTGGGAAGGGGGAATTAACTAATACGATAGAGAAAAAAGAACACGAGTAGGAAATACCAGAATGAACAATTAGTTGGAACAAACACAACGCGAACTCGCGCACTTGAGCCCATTCTATGCCACTGCCCATCATACCAGACTAAAAGACGTGACCTGGAAGCTAAGGTCCATAGCTAAGATAGATAGATAGATAGATAGATAGATAGATAGATAGATAGATAGATAGATAGATAGATAGATAGATAGATAGATAGATAGATAGATAGATAGATAGATAGATAGATAGATAGATAGATAGATAGATAGATAGATAGATAGATAGATAGATAGATAGATAGATAGATAGATAGATAGATAGATAGATAGATAGATAGATAGATAGATAGATAGAAACGCTCAAAGTGCCTTATTCTTGGCCCTTCACCCAACCGTGGCCTCCGAGATCCCCTCCGGAAGCGCAACGGCGCGCTGCCGAACCTAATCGCGGAGGCCGTGACCCAAAGCCTAGATACGTACAACAGGTCGTGTGCGCCTGCTTTCAGTAACTGTACGGGATGTCCACCACGTGGACGATCATTTCTGGGTGAACATGCATCGAATGTTTTTCTCAATAGTCTGTAGGCGGAATTGACGTATAGACTGGAAGTAGGATCTGAAAGTCATTCGGATGAACAGAAGTGACGCAATGGAAGTTAGGTATAAAGCGCCATCTCCATGGCTTGCGAGTGTGCACCAGCGACAGTGTGATCTATTTAGCTATGACAGCATCCGCAGCAGCCGCGGTCACAAAATCCCGAGTAGGTTCACACGCAATGCTTCGCTATAAAATAGAAATGTTTAAGGTAGGGTTGAATGCAAATCCGGGTACTGTCCCCGCACTCCTATGCTATTTAAGTGCCACGCGCGCAGCTTATGTCGACACTCGCGAGGTGCCTGTAGTGATTGTAATAAGGTAGCTAGTTGGGCAAGTTAGTAAATCTTTGAGGTAATTTTACAGCGCGGACGAATAGGGACAGGCACTGGGACCGCGACCTCTTCATTAATGTTAGCATTGGGTGCATTGGTTCATCATTCTTAAGGTAGTGCTGCGAAACGCGGAAAAGGAGAAATTGTGACGCGTTCGTGTGTCCTTTTTCCTCGTTGCGACGTACTTGCACAACCCCACTTCCTCTGTACCCCTCTCCAATTCCCTTTGTAAATCTTTGTGCGACTGGGGGTAAAATAAAATAAATTAAATGAAAGAATGATAAATGACTCGCACAATCCTCAACACCAAGGAAGAGCTCACTGTTGCAGTGAACTTCCTTCCAATTCCCTGTTGCAGTGCAATTGTTTCAAGGGACAGTTCCTCGAATACAGTGTGGTTCGAGGAACAGTTCACTTCCTTTGTGTCTGTGTGAACAGCCGTTGAGTCTAAGGAACAGTTAACTGTCCTAGTGTTCTCGTGAAATGTCCTTCAAAGAATAAATTAAGAAAAATTCAGGCGCCCTTCCCCTATCTCGAAAAGGGGGGCAAGCGAACATCGCCTGTGCCTGCCTGAACTAGTACTTTCATTTCTTTGTATCGAATTGCGCAATGCTCTCTCCTAACTGTTTCCTTTCTCCATGCCTGGAATTGGGTCTTCATCAACATGCTTGGCCGAGCAACACTTCAATTGATACCGGCAACAGTGATGGTCATGCGTTCACACCTAGGCAACGTGAAATGACAAGTCACCTGGATAAAAGATCAAATTGCCATATCAGAAACGGCTGACAACAGACAAGCCCACCATCGAGAGAGCAGCAAGTATTGGAAAACGGCGCATGCAAATGCGCATGTGATCGACGCACCTTCTAGGGACGCATACGCTCGGCAGCATCGCGTTTTTCGCGTACGATGCCGCTACTGAAATATATGAGTCATAAAATGCTCACTTGAAAACGTCAACAATTTGATAGCTCAATATATGTACTACAAGTGAAGAGCACTGAACTGCACCTATAATGGATTTTTTTTGTGTTGACAAAGATTCAGTGGCGAGTCAGAGTAGCATGAACTGCATTAAGACAGAATGGCAAGCTGTCCCTATCAACAAGTGGTACGAATGACAGCGCTGCTATTGCGGCGCTGCTAAACATGCCATCTTGAAAATCCGCCATGCTCGCCCCGGTGCATTCCGCCGATTCGATCTGCTTAACTGATTAACATTAACCTTATCTATGAATTTAAGAATTCGTGGCGGATAGGTTTTCGCTTACTTCCTGTCCTTTACACGGAATACAAGCTAAATACATGTCTGTAGCCACTGAAATATGTAACACATAACAAGCTGCGCTTGAAATGTTCGAGGAGAGCTCAATGCCCAAGGGACAGTCCACTGTTCCGTGGACATTGAATAGCCCGGGGGAAGGGGCAGTGCGGACAATTAGTTCAACGTATCTTATACAGTTAGCACTGTTTACATTCCTCTAGTAATTAGTGTAGGAGACTGTTCTTCAGAAAAGCATAATATCGACTCACCCTTGCAACATGGCCTCTGGCACGACGCGACACTTGACGGCCCGGCCACTCTCGCATTCGCCCGTCTCGTTGTCTGGTTGGCCGATGTTCAGAAATGGCCGCTCCTCCATGAAAGTCACCTGTGACGTCAACGTCGTGACGGTGACGCACTCTCCGCCCAGTTCTAACGACGACCACCAGCTGAATTCGCAGCGCTTTCACGCCCGTAAATCGATGAGTGTGCATCTGCAGCATCTGGCAATTTCATGCGCCCCACATCGCGCATTTTTATGAAGTTAACTAATCACTGTAATATTGTTAGGGCTGGTGAGTTATAATTATTTGCTAAATATGTTAACAAGATGAATGAATTACTCTGAATTCTTCTGTGTTTTAAGGACTCTTGTTTGCCAAAATAATTTAATTTTTAGCAGAAATCCCAGTATTTAAGCTTTAGCTCTATCTTCTATTTGAATGGAAGACTCTGGAGCAGCTGCCAAAAATAATTAACAAGTGAATTAATCTGCGTATACCTTCAGGAGCCACATAGAAGAATGAAAGACGGTTCAATTTTCAAATTATCAATTTTGGACTGTTTATAAAACACAGACATTTATATTTTTTGGCTAAGAGGAGCTCTTGAAGCCCAAATTTTTGATAATTTAATGACAAGCTTTAGAAATCCAAATTACATCGTCTCGTTATTTGAAAATAAAGCAGCCTGTTGGTTTTCGTGCGGCGCCTCCTTTGATATTACGTCGAATGCTGATTACCGCGTACAGCCATGAAGCCGAGTTATTAGTGTACAAAGTTTTCTATTAACTGTTCCGGTTTTCATTTCTCGCTAAGCTAGTGACGTCTCTTGCAGGAGAGCATTACGTGGGGAACAGAAATTGTGACTTTTTCGCGCGTGCTTAAAAAGCTCGCTTTGTCTATTAGCCTATTGCATCCGGGCGTCCAGTAGCAGCTGAACACACGATTGAGTGAGGTGCAGTGAATGAGAAAATGTCCCAAATTTCTACTAATGTTTGCCCCATTCTCCATGAAGACGTCACTAGAGGACGAACAGCCCCTGGGATATGTAGGCGGGACTGCACTGTTGAAAAACTATTACAGTAAGTTTTTGTTGAGATCCGCCGTGGCTTGTAATTCAATATCTTCTACGGTATCAAAGTACAAGATCACTGAGAAAAAAAGTTGAAATTTCAGCATTTCACGCAAGTTTATTGATTCAAAGAATCCTTGAGAAGCAACCGTAAGATGTTCAATCCTTAAACAACTCGAAGAATGTTCACAGATGTGACACAGGCATCAGGCCACAGCTACGAGTTGATAGAACGGGATGTGCCAAATATAGACGTGGAAAGAGAACGTAATACGATAACATTATATCTACAAGTACTACCAAAAATAAAAGTTGACTAAATAGACAAAGTAAAGAAAAATCACAAATCACAGGACATATCCAGTCTCTCGAAGTCCCTTTTTAGATAAACGCATTTCGTTTCATCGAGACAGCTGTCGGTTGCTGTGTGGTTTCGAAATTTTCGGCTTCCACCAAAACGAAAATAAAGAACAAAACACCTCGTAACCCCACGTAAAGAAACATTGCGGCACTGCTTCTGATTAATCTGGTTTCGCCGTTTCATCCTTTCTTTTTTTCTTTTTTTTTGTCTACGAAGGCGCTCGTCCTATCTGGCACTCTTACGTTCAGTTGCAGCAACAGCCCAAGCAAATCGTATCACGAAGGCAGTCCACTCCATCTGTCTATTTTCCAATCAGCGACCGTTATATTTTCAAGAAAAGGTGATCTGAATCAAATAAGACATACTTTGAGATTGAATTTCTCGGGAACCCCTTTCGGCGGGACCAGTTCTTCTCCAGGCCAGACGATATCCTTGATGTCGATACCCTTTTGCGTCCAGCCTCCAATCTGTGGGCATTGAAATCTCGTTTACCCATTTCGAGAAATGAAAAAAAAAAAAGAACTTAGAAGAGCCGGTGAAGCGCAATTCTACTATCTCCGTGTCTTCGGTCGCTAAATTGCTCTCAGAACTGTAAACATTTCAAACTTTCACGTAGTGTAACGCAAATATAATTTTATCTAGCGCATCAGTTAAATAAAGGCAGCTGCTGAAGAAATACAACGGAAAAAGCATTGAAAAATAGATAACGGGCGCGCCCATTAAATGCGAGTCTCGAAAACAGCGAAAGCTGGGATCTTTGTCTGATACCATTATTGTTAGCATCGCACAATGCGGATGCTTCTTTTATTTGTTCCCCTCTGTGCGTGACCTTCGCGCTGTTCAGCGACGTGCACTGTTTTGGTTGCTGACAAACAGATATATGCAGGCCACTAATATCAATATAACGACCACGAAAAGCAAACAAACTGCATCAAAAGCACAGACATGTGCTTTAGCATTTCCATACTGTCATAGCCCATATGACAGCATTTATTTTAAAAGTTTTGCTTTTACTTTTTTGTTTTGTTTTTGTTGTTAACCACTCTGCTGCGTTGTTGAATTGAATCAGCTATCCAATTAGCTGGCCATTAGCATCAGATACGAATAGTATTTCAAAGCGGTGCACACGTCGTAGCTTTCTGGAAGAACAGGAAGTGTGAGGTTTTTCTATGTGCGTCAACTATGAAGCATGCCCGGCTGGAATTTTGAAACGTTTACTGTAAGCTGTACATTTCGTATGGCACGCATTAAATTTTGTGGTCATTCATTCTGTCCTCTCAGTCGCTTTAAATTATGATGATGATGGTGATGATGCTTCTGGGATGATTGGCATCTACCCACTCAGGGGGATCGGCCATGAGTCGGGCGGATCATATAGTCTGAAACCTTGTAAGTGCTAATAGACGTTACAGTATCAATTAGAATGAAGGTCTTTTTAATGAATTCCAGTTTTAGATTAGACCGTGTTGCATAACCTCCCAAATGGCCAAAATGATTATGTCATTATGACAATTTAAAAATTATTAGCGGTTGATGTGTCGAATAAGCCGATTTGATTCGCATATGAATTTCTCGATAGCGCTGCATATATTCCCGTCCGAGTGCCCCTGCACAGAAGCCCCAAATGACAACAGTATAGTTGAAGTAACTCGCAGACCAAGGTGCCGCATTACAATTTCGATGGTTCGTTTTCTGAGAGAGGAAAAACGTCGGCAGTCCAGCAAGAAATGTTCGATTGTTTCTACCTCATTGCAAAAAGGAACATGTAGGAGAGATCGCCAGACCAGCACTGTGCATGTATAAATTAAGAGTTGGGATCTTCAATGATATCGAAAAGATGTGAAGAAAGACGTGGTGCACAGACACAATCCTGTTTCCCCAGAAGGAAATGTCGACAACTTGCGCGCACACAATGATCGTGATATATTTTGCATTATAAATTCAATAATCATAATAAGCTTCCGGAGAACACTGTTTTACGCCATACATTTTTCCCGCGAATATTTACTAAGATATAACACGAAAAATGCAACAATGACGATCCAGTACTCACTCTGTCCCAGTACCCCTCCTTGTTAAGGTTGAGGATGTCGAGCTCGACGTACTTGAGAGTACCATCCGGCAGGAACTCGATGTTAGGACTACCTTTTGTCTCGATGGACACGTTACGCAGGTAGCTGTAATGAGTTCACGTTTACCCGTATAAACGTTTATGTGATTTAGATACGTCTCTTGTCCTTGCGAAGGTCTTTCCTCTAGCGACTGGTTTGTTTAAGTAGCCGACAAACTGGTACGTCCTTTCATTTTGTTTAAATTTTCACTTTGTGTACATGTTATATCGCTTTCTCGTTAAGTAATTATTACAAAGCTAGAGGCTAGATAATGGTCTGATTTGTTATTAGCAGCATTCAAATGGCACTTACACAAAGGACACTTTCATCCACAGTGTCAGCGGACATGATGTAAAACCTAACACATAGCCTCAGGGATCTTTGTCTCCGCAACTGACATCCACACCATGCCTGACGTCATGGCGAGGGGTCACGATGGTCTAAACTTTTACCTTTTCGTACGTGGTAATGTCGACAATCGTTCTTCTTTTCCTTGTATTACAATGTAATTTTTAACTTGTACGAGCATTAAGAAATGCGAATTTTCAAACGTGAAAATATTGCAGGAAGCGACCTCGTCACCTACGTACCTGAAGTTATAGTTGTCCAAGGCGTTCAATGCGGCTTTTGTGGAGTTAGCCGAGTTTCATTTCTTCAAATAACATATTCGAGAGAGTTCGTTAATAACAAGCGTTTGAGCAGGATTGGGACGAGCAATCACTTGCACGGCAGCCTTTGTCACAGCTACTCATTTCAGGGAGCGAATTGCAAAGATTCCTGTATGAAATCGCAGAAAGAAGCACCCCAAACCTGCTAGTTTGGCCATAAGACGGGGTTAATCTGTCCACACCACATCCACAAATTACGAAAGAACAATATCATGGCCATTCGTGGCTTTCATTTTCTTTTGCGGATTACCGGCTTACCGGAGGAGAGTATTGCAGCGACCACGCTGATAGCAACACCTGATGTTGCAGAGCCTAAACAGAGGCACAAAAAGATAAATGCAACAGTGACCTAAACATATTGTATTTTACTGCTGGTGTAAAGGGCTGGTTAGCGTAATAAAAGTTAACTCCGAGCGTACGTAACATTGCCCTTCGACTTGGACGCAAAGCAAGGTTTTCAGGTCCATTGTACTTGTACAAAATGTGCAGACACGCCGCTACCAGGTGTGCCCTTGCCATCCACGGCTGTGATAACCTGCTAATCCCTAAACTGTAACGACGGTAAGAAGGTTTATCGACGATCTGTAGCTGTGTGCGGAAGTTCTTGGGCGTGGACGCAACTATGATGCACGTCAACCTAGTGCGAGGTCTGGGCAATTCCCCACTGACCGGAAGAACGTGTCCCCCTGCTCCCAGTGTGCTCTGCCGGGCTCGTAGCAGCGTAGTCCAGGAGCGAGCGTGACGTTGACGTTGGCCGGCTCGTTGACGAAGAGCTCGAGCCCGTGTCCCAGAACGAGCACGGCGCGTTCTATTTCGTCGTGCAGCTTGGCTAACGAGGTGTTGTAGTGAATGCCTGGACAAACGAACAAGACAAAAAACAAAAGTCACAGTTTCGCCACAAGGTCGAAGCAATGAATGCGATAGCAAGATATTGGAACAGCAATTAATTGGTCACTAAAATAAAGCTCCATTAGGGTCTAGTTGGTATATATTCCTGAGGCTAAAATTACAGCGCAAACGCACTTCTTTCTCCTCCTTACTGCTTCTTTACTTCTTTGTCCCTGCACTCATCTGAATATGATTTGATATATTTGCGTATTTAATGCACTGTCATCCTTATTACACGTTTTGGTTGAGAGCTATTGTTGTGCGCGCATGTGCGGTAAGGTTGCCTTGGGCTTATACATGCGTTGGCGTATGAACGAATAAACCAGTTGTTAGTCAGCGCTTGTGTCATACGTTTCATTTCTTCGTGGGTGTCTTGTGCGTATGCGCTGTAATTTTAGCCTCAGGATTCTGTTCACGGTGCAAGATATATACCATGATTCTAGTTCAGCCGTCTCTTTTCTTCCTCCTTTGGAATAAGCCTACAAGAGCCAAAGCGTTCCCGCTAGCTCGCGCCACCACAAGCCACGGGACGCCCTTCTTTTTCCCTGGTCGAGTGGCCACAAATGGCGCAGTGCTTCAACGCCAAAATGGAAAACAAGCGTAGGCCGCCAGCGATACGACGGAAACGCCGCGCGGGCAACGATGCAGCATGGCCTGCGTCCTGCATAATTTTAATTTCGCCACGTGTGGCGTCCCGAGCGCTTCACCCAACGCCGCGTGCGTTTGTGTTCTGCCGTTAGCAACCTGCAGAACGAATGAGGCATGGCGTAATTGTCGAAGGCAGTGAACTCCGGAGCGAGGGGTCGTAGGTTCAAAACTCCGGCCGAGCGCTTAGGAATTTTTTCTTCTGAATCATTTTTAATTGTGGCTTTTATACATACATACATACATACATACATACATACATACATACATACATACATACATACATACATACATACATACACGACATGACGGCGATGGCAAAAGTCCTCAGAGAGTGTCCATAAAATTGCATAAATACAGAAGCTTTCTATGTCCTGCACATATTTACACATTTTGTGTGCCCAGCGTTCTTAACGGTACCTGTGTACACGGCGTCTCGTGTTTGGATCCTGTCCTAAGCGAAAGCCTTAGTTGTCTCATCAAACGCGAAAATTGACCATCGACGTCGGCGTCCGTCGGCGTCGAAGTGAACACGAGTGACTCAAAAAATGGTCGTCACATGATGCATCATCATATCATGTCATCAGACGTCACAAGCAGAGTTCCCAGTTCAGCTTAAGAAAAGCGGATTTGGGCTTCTTTTTTCGCCGAGTCGCTTGTAGAATTTTCCAGTCGCTTGTCGCGTTTTTCTGGGCTTATTTGCATTTTTCTAGCAAATGTAGTTAGTTTAGTGATCATCACGCTCACCAATAGCGCTTTTGTCGTTCACTAATAGCACGTTTGTCGCTGAATTTGTGTCGTTGATTGTTGAAGACAAACATACATTGGGGAAATCGAAATTTAACGTTAATCGTGCATTGGCAAACGAGCATTCAAACCAATGAACACTACCCTGAAGACAATGTTAAAAAAGGAAAATATGTGCTTTCGTTTATAGTTGCGCATATTTCCGCTGTTTTTAAAAGTATTTAAAGTGATTTTTTTCAACTCCCCTTTGTATTTGATGAGATTTTTATAATGATTAGAAATATTTTGAAGAATGGGACCATTTGTTAATTTCCCGCTTCTTTTGGGCTTCTTCGCGAAAGTCGCGCCGCTTTTTTGGGGCTTCTTTTGTGACGGTTATCTGCTTGTTCGTTCGGTGGCATCGGGCAACTCTGGCCACAAGTTGTCGTAATTTGTGACGTTCTCATGATGACGGAATTGCATGACATCGCCGCTTAGTGAAAGGTGGGCCGCTCACGAAGGCAGTGCAAAACCAAGTGACATATGTGTAGAAAGTTTGCAATGCCTCCGATCCTAGAAACAGTGCGAAAGCACATTAGGTGCAGAAAAGTTTGGGATGGGGGCGGAGAAGTATCACTACATCTACTGAGAAGAAAAAGACGACGATGCCTTTCGCCTTCGAGTCATCTTAGGCGAACGCATAAGGGGCTTTACGAGCTCTTCATTCGGTCGTTCGGTCGGTGTCAAAGTGCTGGCTTCAGCGACATTCCCCGTACACGAATTTCTGATCCCTTTAAGCCTTCATCATACCATAGATTTTTGTCTCGTTTGCAAATATGATACAATAAATACACAGAGGACAACATATTCTTTAGCCTCTTTCTCCGAGATAGCATACGTCAAACTATTGACTGGGAAAACGTCTAATAACTACGAAAGATAGCCTACTGAGAAGGGAAAAAAAAGTGTGATTTTCCTTGTCTTGAGCAGGAGATTTCTCAGCTCTAACCACCGCTATTATAGAAAATATTATAAATATACGCCTTTGGAGGAAAGTGTGGCGCTCCTGGCGGGCATATCGCTTTTCTCGTCAATGAGATTGACGAACCGCTGGACTTTCTTAATAGCCCCTTTCAATTTGTCACTGACGGCAGCAGCGAGCTTGGCGGTACGCTACTGGCTAAGTATGTACGAAATGGTGGTGTCACAACATAGACAAGTGAGAAAGAAGTTATTCTTTTGCGGACTGTCTAATTTACAATTTTGTTGGTGCTACGGAAGGGCAGTTTAATATTAGGTTAACCCCACTTTGGCATACAGTGTAAGAGACGGAACATCTACATAAACTACACAAACGCGACCCACTCCAGCTTATAACTTTCCTCAGAGGTCTGAAGAGAAAAAAGAAAACTCTGTTTCTCGAGGCTGCCGTTCTTCATTAATAACGTTCCATAGACAAGCAACGTGCTTGACAAATGATTTCACCGACACTTGCCCAACGTTGGGTTTTTCCATAAAGGTGGGTCATCCTTCGTAATAGTTACGCAGACCTACGCAGAGTATTGAAAGAGACCTTGAAATTAAACGGAAAGCAGTGGCTGTTGCCATTATTCACTCAGCTGCTTGTGTCCTTGCGTTGCGAAATTAAAAGTGTCGGGATACTAAATCACATTTTATGCTTCATTCATAAATGTGGCCTTTTGTTTATGTATATATGAAATAAGTCTGTCTTTTCAAAACAGATTACTTCGCAACAGTAACAACACAAATAGTATCGTCTAACGTCTTCGGGCGTATCCATGAACAAATATTAAAATCACTGGCCCTAGCTGTACAAGCTTACGAAACATTTATATTGAAAACAACACAACTCTATGACCAGGCCTCTCCTCTTGTACTGCTCAAAATGAACAAGAAAGCTAGAAAGGCGTGGATAGATGCCTCACTTTTCAAGAGAATAAAAGAAAGGGTAACCTAATTAGCACATTCATTAAAACATCCCAAATCGACCACTTGCGGCAGTTTAAGCAGTTTAGAAATCAATTTGTCTCTGAATAAAGTAGGCACTCATACATTACTACGAACATACGTTGCAGCTATCATGAATAACCAGAAGACAGTTCGGAATACCACAAACGATCTTTAATTTTCATCAAATAAAAAGACTATAACCGAGCTTATGAGAGAAAGCAAATCTTAGTCTGGTACATTACTTGCTGATATCTTCAACGACCATTTTTAGAAGTCTGGGGCTTGTGAAATTTCCGCTAGTAGCGACGCAGGCTGTGAACCATACATTACCAAAAGATATTACAAAATAAATTTCTTTTTTGCCCCCACTGACGAATGCGAAATGCATTCTTACATTATGAATGTACCGAACTATTCTGTGGCAGGCGTTGACGATATAAAAGCAGAGCCATTAAATGAAGTCTCACAGTATAATAATCTGCCGCTCTCACACATATGTAATTTGATTTTTAGCACTGAAGTATTTCCTAAACCTAATATACCTGGGGTGTGAAACATTCACAAAGATGATAATGGAAATGACATCAATAATTCTAGACTTATATCTGTTTTTCCTATTCTTTCAAAAATTATAGAACGAGTCTTGTGCGCACGAACCTCAAATTTTTGTAGCAAGGAAACTACAATAACGAAAAAGCAATACGGTTTTCAGAAAAAAAAGGTATGGAGTAGGCTTTACTGTCTATCAAGCAAAAAAAAAAAACAATAGATAACATTGGGCACAGATCTTACACGGTTGGATTATTCCTTGATTTCAAAGAGGCTTTCGATTGGACCATGCATGAAATTCTCCTGATAAAACTAAATCAACACGGCATAAGAAGTGTTGCCATCTGGTCAATAGGCAGTTATCTAATAAATTGCTTTCTGTATTGTGACACGTAACATGTTTTATCAAAAATGAATAAAATTAAGTACGGCATCCCTCAAGGGTCTTTACTAGGCCTACTGCTGTTCCTTTTATGTATAAACGATATTGTTATTATACCACCAACTCCAGACATGCTTTTATGCGCCGATGTTACAAACGTTTTTTTTTCTCTGGCAAATATATGAATAGCTTAGAAAAGCAAGCAAACAGATGAATTGGGCAATTATCAGTACGATTAATAGCAAATAAGCTTGAACTAAACACAAAACAACCACAAAAATTAATTTTTCAGCCAAAAAAATAAAACTATATCTCGCGATATTCAAGTAAAATTTCGAGGGGATTTCATTGCACGGGTCACAAGCCAAAAGTTCGTTGGTATTATCTTTCATGAAACACTCGACTGGACATATCCGATAAACAAAGTTCGCACCGATATTTTGCTTTCAATTGGTGTAATCGGGAAAATCATGTTTTAACACGAAAGTGTTTTATGCCGGAGTCCACCAAGACTTCAGTGACGTATTTCCGTCACGGAAATGACATCGAAAAATTTACACGATCAGATGGCAAAGAAAAAAAAAGTTCCGTCAAAGGGCATCGAACACACGACCGCTCGGTCCGCAACAACAGATGCCGGGCACGCTATCCACTGCGCCACGGTCACAGACTCTAGAGCCTTTACAAACGCGCCTTTTATATCTACCACTCTCCCGGTCGACGGGGTGGTGTTGCCCTCTGGGAGCGGTAAAGTAATTCGTCATTACTATGGCTTCCGCGATTAGCACCTGCAACGCGTTACACGTCCGTCCCATTTTCTTTACACACCGCGAGGTGGCGACCTGAGCCCAAGCGTCGTAAAAGCATCGGCCTCGCTCATAGCATCATGCTAATTCAAACCTAAAATATCTCTGCGACGCGTGCCTGCCTCACCTGGCTGTAACACCGCATTTCCCACTCACGCGCTCACCCCGAGAAAAATCGCGGCCGGGCTACCGGGGCGGCACGACGCGCTTTGCGTTTCCCTCTAGTCCGGCCGTGGTGTTCAATCACATTTTAACATGCGACCAAGTTCTGCGTCCAATATGCGACGCTCTTCTGGCTATCACACCTCGTTCTCCGATTACGCTTTCAACGTTAACTACTACAGCTACCACAAGGGTTTGCTTAATCATTTAACATGGACGTTAGTCGTCGGGATGGAGATGTAGCACCAATCATCAAAGTCGGTGCATCCACGTTAAACGGTGCTATAGATGCCAGACATTAATATACATTGTGCAAACTCTCTTATATCAATGTACAGTAAACATTCAGTTACTTTTGTAGGGGCACGCTTTACTTTCGTGTTATTCCGATTCCTATGACGGAGGGATCAACCATCTTTTTGGCCAATTTGTGTAACAAAGTAACTGTACTATTCTTCAGTATACTCGCGTATTTATTACTCTGTATTAATATGGGGAACGACTATTAAAACAAACAATGAAAGCATTTATAAACTACAGAAGAGAATAGTACGGATAATCGAAACCGTTCCACCTAGACTGCATTCTACCCCACCCTTTCACAAGCACAACATATTAACGCTTGAGAACAACTTATACAAATAAATAGCGATAATTGCATATGATAGATTCAAAATCCATCGCGGTTGCATTTCACGATGTTTATTCTCGAAAACAGCGCACATACAGCTTTAGACGCGTAAAATGTTGTAGTGAGAGAATACGGACAAAATACGGTACACAAAATCTAACGCATGCGATCCCTCAACTATTGAATGCAGATCCCACAATTGCCACCACAGTGCAAGAGAGCCGCTCAGCTATTTTGTTTAAATAGAATATGCACACATTACTAATCCTTCAAAAGTAATTTTTTCCTAGATGGCACCGTTCAGGCTGTCGTTAAAATTGACGTGCATGAATAGCTGTCACATTTGCATTAAGTGAATAGTAATGGCATGATTTGGTATTCAATAAGTCTGGGTAATTGCAGATATTCCTCGCTTTGTGTCTTTGAAAAATAATGTTTTAATGCACTATTGTTATAACTCAATCGAATACACTTTGAAGGAGTGTATATCGAGTACCAGTGTTTATTATGTGCGTATTGACGCCATCTTTGCACAGGATTCACCATGTGCTGGTAAGGGGTAAATCATGATCATGGGCGTTAGTCGTCGGGGTGGAGATTGTGCTACTAGGCGTCAACGCGGGTGCATTCAGGTCAAGCGGTGCTATAGCTACCAAACACCAATAGACATTGTGCAAGCTCTCGTATATAAATTTACAGTAACCAATTAACAATACTCCTGTGAACCCACCTTCCACTTTCGTGTCATCAAGAAACACGAACGACCAGTCTCCTGTATGAAAACTTTTGCGCTTAGTATTGTCGTGCATGGAGTGCCAACTAGCGCCAAACCTCAACGTCGTCCTTTTAAGGTTTCTGGGCTGAGCTAATTGAATTTTGTTAATTATCGCGAAGCAGCGCCCCTAGTAGCACCAAATGTTGACACAACGTTGCCGCTACATTGAGAAAGTTGCTTCAACGTTGCGGCAACGTTGCGTGCTACTAGGGGCTGACGGCGTGAGGGGTGAAGAGACGACGCGATACGTTCTACTGCAATAAAACATGGCTACATCAAATCCAGTCAGATTCCCTCAAAATTTAATCTGCTGAAATGCTGATTTTATCGCCTCAAGCCCAATCTAGTGCGATCAGGTGTAGGTAAGATCCCGTCCAATCTGATCTAATTTAATTCAATCAAGTCATATACGGATCAGGACACATCAAACCCAATCAGATACGCCTAAACCAGGCATCGTGAATGCCACGGCATATTGCCACGTATGCTTAGTTCTATATTTTATGTGATCGGTTTTCACCCACAAAAACTGTTAGCTACACTCGGCGCGATTGTTTCAGAACTTCGCGATTGTTTCAGAACTTCGCGATTGTTTCAGATTGTTCCCTAAGATTACGCGCAGCACGCGAGTAGTAAGGTTTGTTCGGGAGCTGAGGCAAGCACCCGCGATAACGCTTGAAGATTTGATCAGTGATGTATAAAAGACGACGCCCTCCGCCGACGATTAGATTATCGAATCCCTATGTGCGCGATCACAGTTGTTGTGCAGCGAGTGGCGCTCGTATACTTTGAGTCCTTTCTTTTGCGGGGTCCAAGTTCGCTCAAAAAGGGTTTTCATCTAGCACCTGTTGCGTTCGCGACCACGTCACAATATGTCAGGCTATTTGGAATGCACAAAGCACGCACACTTTAACAGACATGCGCGATGGCGTGCCCGCAGGGCGTAGCGGAAGGCAGCGTGCGTCGCGTGCTACCAGTCATCGCCAGAGACAAGGCCGAGCGTATCATGTTTACTCGCAGCAAGATCGCTAGGAAACTTTTCTATAACTGTCATACTCTCGCGTCTGTTTTCCTTACTGCGCCTGAGGTTAGTCTGCGGCAAAGACGACAGTCTGACAAAAAAAAGGCTAAAGCGAAACGATCGTGGTTCGAGGGAGTTGTCGGCAGTGTTTGGCTCCGTCGCTGTCACCACACACAACACGACTGTGCTGTACGTCGTCGTCTAAAATCGATATCCGCATTCTCGGGAACCCGGCTTCTTCGTATTCTCTGCAGACAGTGCGGCGTCAAAGCCACCCTTCTAGACTCAGCATTCTCTCACAACTTCGGCTACCGAAAAAAGAAAAGGCGGGGGGGGGGGGTTCCCCCATCAAATTCTTCAATAAAGTCTCGGCGTAAGAACTTCGTAATGTCATCTTCACTGTTGTGCGCTTAACGCCAAGGGTTGAAAAGAGAAACCAAACAAGAAAGAAAAAGCAAGGAGACAAATGACAAAATTGTTGAGGCGGAAATAATCACAAGATCGAACAAGCGAAGAGGTGAAAGAGAAAGGCCATAGTTTCTCCGCAAAGATGAAGCAGTGAGTACGATAGCAACCAACTGGAATGTGATAGGAGGAAAGGCTAATAGCACACTTATTTCGTAAACGCGGCCGCTGCAACGAGTAAAGTGACCTTCGTGATTTCTATATCTTCATCTCAAACTTTCCGATGAGTGCACAGCGCATACAAAGCTGCGAACAGTCTGTTGAACCCCCCTCTAGAGGTAAGCGTGCAAGCATAGCTGATCACGCTCTGTACTTCGAAGTAGGGAGCCGGTGGCGTGTAGCCTCACTCCGGCCGCGACCAAACACGGGCGGAGTGGGATACACGATCGGAATGCGACGAAACACGCCCTTCTAAAGCGCGCCCTTTGTCCTTTTGCGCCATCTCGCGGGTGATAGTGAACAAGCCGTAGCCACGACAAAGCGCCTCAGCGATCTGCTTATTACAAACGGTAAATCGTACACATAAAGAGTTCGTCGTTAGTATGCTGGGGGATGTATGCTGTTGTGAGTAGTTTAACGTGTCGTACCGGGACGCGAGAGGTCGCAGGTTCAAATATCTGGCCGCCCATCAGATTTCTTTCAAGCAATGAGGCAAACGTCGAAATATAATTGTACAAGACAAAACGATTTTCAACTCAGTGCACCACTGGCGTAACGAATAACAAGCGTGCCAAATATGTTTCTACCTTCCCCGAAGATTTGTGATAGATGGCGGCAGAAAAAAAAAAAAAACATTGTGCTGAAAGCGAATAGCAACAGTGGAGGAAGTTTTTCCGAGGAAAAGAAAAATTCAACCTGTTTCACGCCGTGAAAACCACCTCACAGCGAACCTGTAAGCTCGCTATGGTGTGTAAGGCTTAGTCAAGACCGTCTAGACTCATTTCGAGCATAATCTTTATTTTGTTTCATTTGTTTCTTTATTCATACCCGCCTCTTGTCACGTGACCTGCGTAACGCCTTCTACTACTACGGCCACTACTACTCCTACTACAGCCACTACTATTACTAGTACTACAAGTACAACTCCTACTACCACCACTACTACTACAACTACACTCCCACAACAACCACTACTACTACTACTGCCACTAGTACTCCTGCTGGTACCACTACTACTACCACTACTACAAGTACTACAACAACCACCCCCCATACTACTACTACAACTACAAGAACAACTACTACTAATACTACTAATACTACTACTAAACTACTACTAATACTAATACTACCAAGACTACTACCAAAGACACGACTACTGCGGCGGCGACGACGACGGCACAGGGTAAACTAAGACAGCTTCGCTGCAAACGTAGAACGAGTAGGACCTATTATCTCCCAAAGGGCTAACGCTATCGCCTTAAAAATAATGTTCCTAAAAAGAAAGTGGTTGTAGTGGGATTTAGATCCTGCTAAACCACGCCTCACGGCTCGTAACTTTCGACAGTACAGTTACCAGCCACGGTATGACTACTAGAAATGACAACGCTCTAGTAGATTGTATTCGCCGTGGCCGAATGTTTACAATTCCCCACCGGGTGCCAACCCAGTTACTCGGAGTGACAACCAATATGATGCGTCTAAAACACGCGATCACTGCTGTTGGCTTCTTGCCAAGGTTGGAAATCCTCTACCTCCCAAGATTTGCCGGGTGTCTCGAACTACCCAGTTAAGGTATTAGCAGCGGTAAGAGATCTCAACGGCTCATATATCACATAGAGTTCGTACGGCGCTGCTTATTGGAGCCGGTGGTCGGTCGCCTTTAAGAGTGCAAGGCGATATCGTCATCAGAGCCCGTTCGCATCCTCTTTTCGTTCGCTTGTCATGAATCGCTTCTCGGTGTACAGCCTTCAACATTGCTGTGATGGAAGGAGCATCTGCGCGCGTGACATTGGCCATCATAAAGTGTCCTAGGGTGCCTTATGAAATTGCAGTCGCGAAGTACCCACTATGCATCCTTAAGGCAATACGCACGCCAACGTGCGGCACACTTAGTTGATGGTGATGATGATGGTGGATATAACTCGGCCCTTTGTAATGAGGTGGCAGCTTTCATCCACCCACTCGTGGAGCAGTTTACATTGTGTGACGCCTGGTGCAACTCTACGCACCATAGTGTAATTTCGCGGCCTAGATCGACGGCGCTGGTTCGATTATCGGCGACAGAAGCAGCATTGCCATGGAGGCGAAGTAAAAAGGACATCCGTGTTCCTAAGTTTAGGTTCACGTTCAAGAAGCCCACCTGATCAAAACGAGCCGAAGACTCTCAACGCGGTGTAGCTGATAATCATTTCATGGATTTGACACGTAAACCCTCAGCAATTATGATTATTAAAAATGCAATGTTTTAAGTCATGTAGTTTATCTATTGCTGTGACTATCAACACAGCGCCTTATTTCGCGGCACTGTCACGTTATTTCTTAAAGATTTTGCTACACTGCGCTGCCGTACTGCAAGTAGGTGTCGCCTTCACACAGCCCCGTCCTAAGTGTCGTTTCATTCTGTTATTTAAAAAGTCACAGTTTCACCGCAAGGGCGAAGCAATGAATGCGACAGCAACAAATTGTAATTTTATATGAAGTGAGGCTGGCAGTTAACTCTTTTGGATGCGACTTCGCGTAACTCTACAAAACACTGGTGTAAGAAAACACGGCGGCTTCATGATGAGATGCTCTTTCCGCGCAGGCTCTTATCGTTGAGAACGCAGCAAGTAGAAAGGTATACGAGCCGCCCGCTGATGGCTGCCGAGATAGCGCGCGCGCCAGCGCTCGCGACCCCGTCTTTCGCTTTAAAATCAATATTCTAAGTTTCTGGTCGAGCGAACCCCCCCCCCCCCGCCCCCCTCGCGTCTTTTCATGCTCGTCCAAGACGGGCGGGGCGTTTCCTCTCTGCTTCGACGGCAGGCATCCCGAGCGGGGTGATGTGCCGTCCGAGTGACGGAGATGGGCCGGCTCGTTTGATCTCTGCTTCAGCCGCGTTCGTCGTCCCCGCTCGCGCGCTTTTACCCGCGGTAGAACATACGATGCCCGGGGGATATTATGAGTTTGGTCTTTATACGCGACATGACGGCGTCCGCAACGGGGAACTCAAAAGCACATCAAGAGTGTCCATATAATTTCTATCGCAATAAATACCAGCTGTCAGCGCTCCTATGTAAGTTTGTCCATAGACATTACTCACCAAGCAGACCTGCCGGGTACTCCGGTGGCGCCACTCCCGGGTGTGCTCCGATGACAGACTGGGTTACGATCCAGACGTAGTTCTTGCCCGTCATTCCCAGCTGGGAGGCGGCGGCGAACAGCTCGCGCGAGTCGTCCTTGCTGGCGAATAGCAGGATCACGCGGGCTTCTCCAGCCGCGACAGGTTCGAGCTGCCGGCGAAACTCTTGGCGAGTACGGCCACGGAAGGTGCGAACCTCCAGGACGGAATACCTACGCGATCGCAGTGAAAACCAAACACGATGTTACGTAATTTAAAGCGCAGATGCCAAACGAGAGAGCTTTTCTTTCTCAGGTAGGAATAAACTTGACCTGATAAAATAACTCCAGAACAGAAAGCTCAAAAAGACTTTCCGTAAGACAAACGTTTGTACAATTTTATTGAAGATAAGTAAGGTGAAAGCCTTCGATGGCTCATCAATCGTCCAAAGTGACCGTCGGCGTCAGCAGGATTGATAAAAATCATCGCGTGATGACCCCACCACATGACGTCATTATGACGTCAAAGGACTCCAAAATTCATGAAGCCATCATGAAGTCTCTATAGCGTCACTAAGGGAGCGTCACATGATGCCGTCATAACATGGCATTGTCGCATGGTCAACGGTGGGCCGAATCCGTAGGTACAGAAAAACCACAATGGGTGCAGAAAGCGTTCGGAGAGGGGGGGTAGGGGGATTATACAATCTATTGAGAAGAAAAAGAGGAAGATGGCTTTTGCCTTCCAGTCGTTTTAGCCAAATTCATAAGGGACCATGTGACTTTAATTTGTCTGCCACGGTGTTGTAGCGGTTACGGTGCTCGGCTGCTGACCCGAAGGTTGCGGGTTCGCTCCCGGCCGCGGCGGTCGCATTTCGATGGAGGCGTAATGCTAGAAGTCCTGTATACTTTGGGACGTCAGTGCACGAAGAGCCCCACATGATCGAAATTTCCAGAGCCCTCCTCTACGGCGTGCCTGACAATCATATCCTGCTTATACAATGAACAGCTGCTTAGGGCTCTAACGCCTAAGCATTCAAGCATGCGGGATATGGAAGACGTGAAAGAGTAAGTGGCACAACTGCTTACGGACTTGGACAAATACAGTACAGTTTTTTCAGTAATTCCTGACCTCTCATGACACTAGAAGGGTTGACCAACACTAGAAGGGTACGCAGTTTACTCATTCAGTAATTTTTTTTCTTCCGACCCTCCAAGATCCTACGACGTACGACGTACTTTGCCCTGAGGCTGCTGCTCTCCAATTGCCGATCTCGGACTGCGCGGACGAAGTCCTCGTGTCCTCCGAGATTTGTGGTAATCACGGCAAACTGGTACCACGAGTAGCGCTCCAGGATGGCGAAGATGGCCGCCACTTGGTGAACCACAGATGGCGCCAGCTGCAGGACTCGCGCCTGGGACGCCCTCTGTCGCCACGCGGGAGAGACAGAAGCAGATGAGGAGGAGAAGGAATACGCGTGACTGTAAGATGTAGTAGCATGGAATGTGAAAAATGACGTTACTGTGATTGCTTAAAGACAGCGCTTATTTTATCATTGTAGTATATTATAAAGCAGTTTTGTTCCGACGACTGGTCGGAGAGCAAGGCCCATGCATTCATGCAATCTACCATTTCTTTTTAGTGGTCCTGTTCGTGCAGTAATCCCAGGAAATTCAGCCTTTGTCAATTTTGCAGACTTATGATGCACGAGGTGCTCCGAGATAGGGGTAGTATTGGTCTCCTGCTAAAATTATTTCCTTCAGAGGCTTCCAAGTTCTGCCCGGTATTCAAGTTAGGAAGATTGCGGTACGACTCTGCGCCGTTGGCAACAAGCTTCAATGATACACGCGAATTAGTGATACTCGGGAACAGAAATTTCGAAATCAGAATACGTTACTGCCGCTACTTTTTGGAAGCCGTTCTGATGAAATAGAAGAGTGACAGACACATCACGGTTACTGTTACCACCTCGATATCAACCTACGTTTGGCACACGTCCTAAACCTTAATTGTTCAATAGACACTACGCATGCGGTCTCTTAGAAATCTGCTAGTGTCTTAGTTTATGGCATATTTCTTATTCTGCGGACCCTGGAAACAATATTTATATCCGAGGAATGAAAAAATATTCACACAGTGAACCTCTCATCAGTAATCACCAGAATGGGACACTGAGAGGCTTTATTACATGCATCCGGTGGTCATGCCAGTTACAAGCATTGCAATATCTTCGGGATCTAGATTTCTTTTTTTTTTTTTGGCACGCATGCATCGGCAACCCAGTCAAAGTCTCCATCGTGCATCGTACCAAACCGTCAAGAAATTTACGGCCCCAGCCGAAATACGTTGTAGCCAATACAAGACCCGTACATAGCCAAGCGTAGCGCACGTAGTACCTGCGTCTGGACGAAGGCGAGCCAAGCCAGAATTCATCATCATCAGCAGCGGCGGCAGTCCATAGCGGGTAGCATGAAAAACAGCTCACTTAAGCCACAAGCAAGGCAAGCCCACGTAGCAGCATCGCGTGCAGTCGCGGCTACGACTACGACTATGCAAAAAGCAGGCCGAATATGTTTTTTTTTAGCGATGACGACCACAAAAACCTACAAACAAACGACGCAGGCAATGATTTAGGACGATTCGCTTTTCACGATACGTCTAACAAAACGATCGCTGCATGTTTACAGCTAACCGATAACAGAGAATTTTAGTTGGTCCATTGACTTTTTTACTGTTTACGTTTTTACGGGTTACCGTAACCATTGACGCCTGTGAGAGAGTTGGTCGCGAGATCCTCTGGTGTTTCGTCTAACAACAAATACGTATACAAGCATCTTCAGTCGCGCCAGTGCTCACGGCAAAACAAAATGAAAGTAATCTGACTGTCACCCTCCCAATGTAAGTGTGTAAAGCATGTAAATCACTACAGTATGAACATTTGGTGCCTCTGGTTAGGTTTTACGTCATCAGTTGTCGCTACCACCGTTACCTGTCGCGTAAACTTCTCCAATGACCCGTAAAAGCGTGAGTGGTAAGAAGTATACAGACAAACTAGAATTCTCTAATGAAGGCTTATGCTAAACTAACGTACTGATGTCCACATATGGGTGGTACTACGGTATCTCAGTCAGTTTCCACACTGTTGGCTTCGCTGAAGTTTCGCACAGTCACACCCAACCAAATTTCTCACTCACGAGCTGTGTTTTGGCTGGCGTTGGGAAACATAAATTTATAAGTTTACGCGTATTTGCATGGGTGGATAGGTGGAGGTGGGATATTCTAGCTTTTTCGTAGAAAACCTCTACTTCGCTGCTGAAGGTGCCTGCTTTCTTGCCACCTTTACTTTGAGGCAAGATGGAGTCACAAGCATCGGGTTTCAAGCTCAGTGCTAATGGCTGAGACCATCTGACTTGTACCGCATGTTCCCGATGCTGTGACCGGCCACGAACATACAGAATTCCGACAGTTTTTGAGTTTGTACACAAGACACATGGCACGGGGGGGGAGAGGGAGTGAGGGGGAAGAGCCGCTCTTAATTCCACCTCATTGCGCTGTGTTCTGTCCATAGTGCACGGGGGTATGGAGGAGGGAAAGGGGTGCTGATATGAAGCTTGGTTCCCCCTAATGGAGAGGCCAGCGCCTATGGTCGCAAGGAGAATGGACTCGCCCGACTGCTCCCCGTGGGATGTCCCTAAATATAGATTACCGTCTTCCCGGACGCTCTCCTGCTGAGAGAAATTGATATACCGTCGGGGTTTTCGCGGACCCGCAACCTCTACCATTAGCAAGGCCGCTTGGCGCCAGCTAATGGTTTCCAGTCACGACACGGTTGGGACCACTCACATGTGGCCTAGCTTTCAGGCAAAGAGCTTCCGCGTTGTGCTTGTCGAAGGGTAAACCACAGTGTTCGAATAAAAGCGCAGTCGTTTGTAAACAATGCGAGCAGCTCAAGTTTCTTGGCCAAGTTTCCGGAGCTTGAAAACAGCGTTTAGGGTTTTCGACGAAGCGTAAACTTACTCCTTGTCTTCCAGCAACAAGTGTCTCATTTGAACACGTGGTTACCTTTCTTCAGTCGCACGAACAACGAGTGGCACTCTTGTTTTTCCTGCAAGCACTTCCGTTCCAGCACTTACTTCCGGTTTTCAGAATATTCAGGAAAATTTTTGGTATGAAATCTATGGTTCTGTTTCAAAGTACATGCTATACAGGACTCATACGATACCTGAGCGTAAGTGTATTAGAATTAGGACCAATTAACTTTCCGTAAAATTAATTGAAATTGAGTTCATTGAAAGAGCAGACGCTCTTTCTGTGCGTGAGCAGCTGGGCTTGTTCCGGCACGTGGCGGAGAAGATCACAATGACAAGCTTCTTTCCGCGTGGCCTCTCAAAACCGCATCGGCATTACGAAGAAACCCAACGTTGACCTGAGGAATACACCAGGACGCACGAACGCCGAGGTGTCAGTGCCAGACACCTAAGTCAAGGATTCTGGTCGCCTTTATTCTTTCTTGTTCATATTTTACTCTGTCGATGTATGGCCGTTAGAAGACCTCTTGTGTATTTTAGTTGGTGTCGGTTCATTAGTAAGTGCTACTTTGGAGGAACACAACGGCGAACTCACGAAGCGAGCGCATGGAGTACTTAATCCGTATTGACTATTTTTTGAGGATACAATACGAAAGAACGAAACAGATCCCATTTCGCGACAGTCACGTTTCCAAAATGTACCCTTCACACTCCATGAGTTCAGGTAATACGTATGTTGCGTGAGCATTTCTCTGAGTTCTCTCATTCCCGTCTGTTTTTAACACGAAGGTGTTTGATGCTGGGATCGACCCACCAATACTTGATTGACGTAAATTTCCGTGACGGAAGTGTGGTCACAAACCGATGACGTAAGAAGCGGAACGCCTTCGGGCATTCACGGCTCCATCTACGAAGTCTGCTTCTAGCGTTGCTGATGCGCTGTGTGGTAGCGCATGCATAAGCGAAGGCGTGGTTTGCTCAATGACTCGGAAGCGGCGCACACCTTCGTGTTCATCTCCCCAAATGATGACGCTTTGCATAAGCGGACATTGAGTATCACTGTTTATTATACGCTTGTTGATACCGTCAGCCTCTCTGCCGGTTTGGCCCATATGGTGTGTCCAGGTGAATGTAAATTACTTGAGTACCATACGGGTTTAATCATGATATTATGCGTTTGTCGTCGGGATGGGGATTTGCTACCAGGCACCAACGTGTGTCCATCCACTTGATACGGTGATATACCGTTTCCTTCCTTCTGTTAAGAAGCATTTCATTTTCGCGTTATACCGATTCTTATGACGGAGGGGTCAACCATGTTTTCGTGTGTTTGATCACTGTATTCCTGTCGGTTCACACTCAATGATAAACATATATGAACCATTGTTTCTAAAGACGCATTATATCTCTCACAAGTTTTTGTTCAATGTTCAGAATTATTATTATTATTATTATTATTATTATTATTATTATTATTATTATTATTATTATTATTATTATTATTATTTCTGGGGCTCTCAGTTCAAAAAAGAATGCATTGCCCCTCGTATATTAAGAAAAACTTCCCGCTTTTTGGTACCATTCGTTAAAACACGATATGGCAAAGCTATTAGAAAGGTCTATGTCCCTACTATCTTTAATGACCTCCCCGACAGTGTATTTTCTGCAACGACGAAACGCAGTCTACGAAACAGCCTAAAGTCGCTTTAATGCTGCATCATTTATATCGTTTATCACATTACTATTGTTTCTATTTTCTTGCATGCCGGGTATAATCTGTTTAAAGTTGTTCAATCCTTATCTTCCCATTTCTGTTGTTTAGGTAATAATGCTTCCGCTAAATTGATTCTTGTTTGTTATTGTGTTTCAATGTAGCGTAAATGAGTTACATGTCTTCTTTCTGATTATTTTACGTGACAAGCTCTTCAATATGTATGTCATCTCTCGTTTGCCGATGTGCCGGGCCTAGTCCTCCAAGCCACCGTCTGGCTTTGACAGGCCTGTTATCTGTTTTGTACAACTCAAGATGACAATAAAGATTATTATTATTATTATTATTATTATTATTATTATTATTATTATTATTATTATTACTATTATTATTATTATTATTCCAGCAGCAACGCCATTGAGCGAGTCCAGAAAAAAATTCCTAAGCATTTACAACCATCGTTTCGCTAGAAATGACTCTGGATCTCGTTCTAACGCTGCTGGATTATTATCATTGCCATCATTTTGCTGCCGACGAAATCGCGCTGATCTGTTATTTCTTTACAAGCTTGTGCATGGTATCATATCCTGCCCTGTACTGCTCAACTGTCTTAATTTCCGAATTCCACGTAAGCTGACCAGAGAGAATAGACCTTTTCATGTAACCGCCTGCCTCTGTGAACATTCGACCATTGGCAGGATACAACGTCTTTACAATGCTTACTTTTTGGAGCTCGATGTTTTTCACAGCTCCCAGTCGTTGTTCTGCTCCGAGCTTTGCACTGTACTTACATAGCCTCGTACCCTGTTGATATTTTTTTTTCTGCCTGCGCATAGTTGTATATGTGCAATTTTATAACGTTTTTTATCCCTGATATTTTATTATGAATGTTTCCTTTGTTTTGTTTTTGTTTTTTTCGTGCGCCAGTACAAAGACCTTACGGTTGTTCCTGGGCACATTAAATAAACGTTTGATTGATTGATTGATTTATTGATTATTATTATTATTATTATTATTATTATTATTATTATTATTATTATTATTATTATTATTATTATTATTATTATTATTAGCTGTACTCATTTGATGTCCGTATACAAACACAAGGGTACCGAGGAAAGCGAAAGGGAGCAGGTTGACAACAGCCACCTAGGGGGGCACAAGGCCTGCCTACTCTTTTGGGAGGATGATAGAGGTAGAGGAAACGAAAACAGGCAAGGAAAGAAATAAAAAGAAGAAAACTTGGTAAAATAAGTAATATCACACAAAAACTATAAACGGTTGGGCAAATCCCCTGACCATGCCTAAAAACGAAGCAAATGTTTACGTTTTTTTGGATAGCCACGATGACCTTTCTGGCTCAGCACATAAGCGCAAATTAATATTTGAAAAACTGTCGTACTATTCACATATTTACGTAGGTAAGAGCGCAGAAGAAAAATTTTAAGCGCATTGTATGCAAGAATACTTAATATTTGTTAGCTTAGTTACAATTGTAATTTAAGTGCGTATTGCCATTAACCCTGCTTTAAACATATTCAGCGGCCATATAAAAGATAGAAAGCTGTTCACGTCGCTTGTCTAAAAACAAATCACAACCACAAATTGATGCAAACCTGATCCCTATACTGGCTTGCCTCTCTGGCGAAGCATCGCGCATGCTTAAATTTTCCAGCACTAGCTACAAAATAGCCGCATCGTATGTCGCTAGAAGCAAAAAAAAAAAAAAAAAAGATGCTGCCGTACCATTCATGTCATCAACAATAACAAGCAAAATAATTAATTAGTGACTTACTTTATTTTACAATACTGGCCTCATCATAAAGCATTACGTGGCGGTACCAAAACATAACCCCAATAAAAACCTCTGTTTGCATACACACACATACAAACACACACATTATTAATATATACATATATATATATATATATATATATATATATATATATATATATATATATATATATATACATACATACACATACTGTGAGACAAAGAACACAGAATATTATCCAAAGAAAACATATCGTTTGTTTCAGCATTCCGATTTTTAAAATATTCCGCCGATATATTTATTTCCGGAATGATTTCACAACATACAAGGATACAGATCATTACCTGATATATTTACCAAACAGTTTGTTAAATTGCTGCGATCTGTTAATCTCTTTCAGAATGACTCCATGGACAGCCGCCACTGTGAAAAACCACAGAGGTTCATTGTATGGCTTAACAAAAGACCCGCGGTACGCAGCAGGGTGAGCCTGCACGTTCCGTGCGGTCCATTGTTATATTCCTTTCAGAGATTCAGCAAAAAAAAAAAGTGTATTATGCACGTCTTCTTCAATCCCTTGTAGAGAGGGCAGCATTTTTGGATTAATCTCCAACGTCAACAGAAAGGAAGATATATTTTCGTGCTGGCATTCAAAATGTCGTAATGTCGTTTCGTTGTTGTTTTAAGGACGCCACTTTTTTACGTCTATTTATTTATTATTTATTTCTAAGAAGAGATTAGAGATAAATATGAACAGGCAGAGGTACGAAAAGAGAAAAACAGCCAGGAGGACCTTTAGTTAGGGATTGAATAAAAAAGTAGAACAAAAAAAAAACATTAAGCAAACAAAGATCGTCAAAAGTTTCGTTCTTGTGAGCGAGTGAAATAATTGTTTTCTCGGTTGGTTCTTTATACGCCAACAAAAAAAATTATGCAGTTTCACTCAACGCGAAAGCTGTAGGAAATGCGGAGCAGCTCTAGAAAATGCTGTACGAAATGCGGAGCAGTGACGTGGGTTTCCCTGCCTAACGCTCTAGATGACTGTGCTATTTTTTACCCTCTTCCTTCCTCTTTTCCTTCCTCCTCACCGCCACATCACTCGTCCTCATCCTCCCTTCCCTATCCACCTCTTGCTATACATGGCTATACTTTACGGGCATTTGCTGCCTAAAGCCATTTACCCTCTCCCTTCCTCCTTTCCATCCTCTTTACCCTCACTTCTTTTTCCCGTTTCCTTGCTATGCTTTACATTGTTTTGGGTGCGTGACGCCGAGCGGTGTCACAAGACGACAGCATACGATGACAGCATACTGCCTTCCACCTCCTCCTCCATTCCTCATTTCTGTCCTCCTCACTCTCACATTGCTCCTTCAGTCGGACTTCTCTTTCCCGCCCCTCGCTACACATGGCTACGGTGTAGCTGGCTATGCTATATAGACGCTGCGCCGTGCTCCCGACTGGGTTGCAGAAATAAGCGTCTCTTCCTCTACATAACCACAAACAACAACAACAACGTGGTTTTGCCTGCGTTACGCCAAGCGACGTGAGACGATGACAGCGTACGACAGCGTACGACAGCATATGACATACCAGGCCTCTAATTAGCACTTAGCAAAAGGGGTAGTGAATGGTTCGCGTCTGAAGCCAAAACACAGAACCATCTGGGGAAAAAAAAAACTTTCAGCTTTGCTTTTCAGCATCGAGTCAAGATGTCTAAAGGACATCTTTAAATAATACTTTACGTACACAGAAGTGGCATGAAGAAGAAAAATTGAAAAATTGATAGAAATTTGAAAAAAAATCTAGCCGCGTGTCGACATAGCGCACCAGGCCGCTGCAATCTTTTTCAAGGGTTTATTGACTTCTGGAGACGAGTCGAGTGGCCTAGTATTTGGCCTAGTATTTTATGTTGGGAAGCACCTGAGGACTTTTACCCATAACAACCAACATTTATTTATGCGTAATTTCTCAACCTTCAAAACAGGCAACCTCGTCAGGCTCGAAAAGCGTATAAAACGGTCTTTCGTTTTTGATCCCTGCACAAAATAATCAGCGTAATATCCAACGTCACGTTCTAGAAATGCATGAAATGCATACATCCTCGGAAACTCTTTCACATCTTTTCAGACATTTTTTTATAATTGAGGTCCATATTTTTTTAACAATGCACAGTACAGTTTGTCTGATGCGACAACCGGCAGTCACCACCAACAAGACTTCATCAAACATACTGTAGACCGCCACTTGATACACTCGTACTGTGGAAGTTATTACTCATTGTTAGCTTGACATGCTCGCTAGTAAACACACCTGTGCATGTTCCACAGACACAATATGCAACATGCCAATAACCGAGCACGATCCAGGCAAAATAAACAAGGTCATGCTCTCTATATAATGTACATGGTTCTCGCAGCCTTTACTCAAATCTTTGTGTGTAATAATGACTACAGCTTCTCGTCACACATAAACTTTGACATTACAAGGAGTTATAAAAAAAAAAAAGTTCGCAGCTTGCACTTGTGGCGCAATGTTTGAACCATGAGCGGAGCTAGTGTTCGACCTAGCTAAGTTTTGCTAGTAATGCAAAGCTTTTGCTAGAGGTGCTAACTTTTCGCTATTAGTACTAAGTATGGCTAGACTTGGCTAGACATGTAACGTGACTACCAGTTACACGATGCTGTGATTTTATTCAGCTGTTACGTGTTTTATGGCGGGAACATGTCGCGTGACTAGGTATTACGCGATGATGCATGATTGTAGTCCCGTGACTAAACGTTACGTGATTTTTAGTCCCGTGACTTGATGCTGCGTGGTGTTACGTGATTTTTAGTCAGGCGAGTAGTTACGTGATGTCACTTGATTCTACTCTCGTTACTAGTCCTTACGTGATGTTACGTGATTTCGTTTCCGTGAGTAGTTGTTACGTGATATTACGTGATTTTTTAGTCACGTAACAGGCCCGCCCATTGCAGTTGTATTCCACGCCGGACAGTTTGCCGCACGCGTTGTGGGAGCAAGGCTGAAGTTTGAAAATGACGAAGCGAGCCCGTACAGGTTCATGATGATGATGATTCCTGTTCGCACAACCCGGCAGAACAAAATGCTTAAAGAGCTCAGCTCTTAAACGATTTTCTTTTTTTTACTTGTATGAAGATTTTTTTTATTTTAATATTTATATTCAATGCTGCGAAGCAATTTCTAATCGTCACAACCGATTACTATAATGGCTAATACAGTGAGTTGTTTTCAGTTAATACAAGAATAATGTTTTTTATTACCTCAGCGCGTTGTCCCATTGCCTAATACAAGATTTACCTTCATCACAGAATTAAAATGGAAGTTGTCGGAACTATATCGTAACCGAATGCATGGTGTTCCTTGTCACTTTATTATTCTGGTGGAACTGCAGGCGCCACCTCGGTCATTAAACCGAACAGCATTGAAATTTCTTGTTAGAAAAAGAAAAAAATATGTTGCACTTCCGTTGTGCACTTATTTTACGCTTCGGGATCCTAAATGAACAGGAAAAATAAACAGGGGCCATTCAAATACGACGTGCCTCCATAAAAGTTATACATTTGCTGTTGTTCCGTGACAACATTGTTTAACGTTGGTTTAAAATCTCGACCAACAAAGCAGCCTATGAAATATTTTTTTGCGAAAATGATACGAGTAAGTGATGCCGCGAAAGCTTGACAATTATCTATCTCTCCTGACTCTCCTGAGCTTCGCTCATAAAAACGTAAGGCACCTCCCCTACTGTGAAACCTGAAGAAGTGCGTAGCACGGGCACCCAGCGATTCCCGTTCGTAGATTTTCTAGTTTTCCGTTCTCCAAAGCGTCCATGACGCCAATGTTTGAGGTAAGCACGTAGGGTTTCCTCAGCACGACTAGATTCTTCTCAGGTAGATTCATAAACTCGGTCTGCGACATGCGCGCAGATTTTTTCTGAGCTTTATCGGCTTCCTGCTTGTTACGGCAGTTGAGATACGCATCGTCTGCAGCACGTTCCGTCACGTTGTCTCTCCCATCAGCGCGACATCAGTAGCGACATAGCGCCAGCGAGGCGTAGGGGGAGGGGCAATTGCTGGCTCGGCGAGGCGGTGGCGCCTTCTCTAATTCCAAAACGTTTTAGCGATTTTCACTCATTTATTGCGATTACGTGGTTATTCCTGTTGCTTATATTATTTTAGACCTTGTTCGTTCATGTTAACCCGCTTTTGAGCATCGCTAGGCTTGTTATGGTCTGTATTGAGCGCTTTACTGCAAGCGTGATAAAGTCAAATGAGATGCATGAATGGACGCCACACCGGGCCTCTAAGGAGCTCCGCACTTAAAACACAATTAGCAATGAACAGCCTTACACGTAGGAACTGTTCTCACAAGCTTAATCTTGTAGATAAGATATCGATTTTTCTTCGCTGGGCAAAATTTATTTTCCCAACAAATATGGAACTGTTTGTGTCCGTACCGATGCTCCGGAATGAACTCTTGTAACCCAGGGCACACCCGTTAGCGGACGCTACAAGTAAAACTTTTCCATCAGAGTTCATCACATGTTGTTCACTTAACGCTAGTTGAGTGTTTCAGATCGCTTACCAAGTGTCCTATGGAAACAATTAGAACACAATCAATGATTCTATTTTTAATAATGTTCTTATGTTCACATGTGTAATAATTATTGGTGTTCACATGTGTTGCAAACGTTACATACTTTCAGCTCGTTCCTTGACATCCAGCTGTAAAATGGCCACAATAGACGTTCACACGCACGTAGTAAAATCGCTACGCAAAGAAGAAACCATCAAAGAAAGAATCCTTGCAGAATGATTCGTCCTACAGCCTACAGAGAACTTGCGGGCATGCCAAATCCTATGAAGCCGTAGCCAAGCAAACTAAGAAGCCACTGTGCGCAAGACGCCTGTGTGAGAGCTAAACATTCAAGCGTACCTGGTCGAGAGCGATGTTGTCAGCGTTCCAGGCAATGACGGGCACGCCCAGGTACCCCAGGAGTTGAAGCACGTACTGCACGGAGGCCGCGTTGCTGCCGAACACGGCCGAGTTGGTCAAGTACAGCACCGCCACAACGTCGTCCGGGAGCAGATCTTCGCACAACCGCCGTAAAATGTCTCTAGGCAACGGGAAAAAAAAATGTGGAAGGTTTCACATAAAACAGACCCTTTGAAGACAATGTGCGTTATTTGCCCACTTCCTTCCATATTCTGAGCGAGATACGATGAATATATATTGTTACGTCTACGAGAGGGTTTATTTAGCTGCGACGTACCGGTGGACGCGAAGGTGTTGAACAAGCGCGCACCGGAGGCCTTTTTTACTAGCCGAACGTCCTCTTCTACTACTGCCTCCCTGTTTCCCACTACACAGATGCTCATACCCAAAGCACGCATGCAGTAACATTTCCCTCCACGCAGACGAAGCCCACCGGGCGAGTCAAATAGTCTCTCGAGGAACAAAGCGCTTCAAGCGCACTACATGGGCAAGTTCAGTCTTTGCAGACCGTCGGCCATTTGAATGGAGACGCGCTACGCGGTAAGTTAAATCGCTTAGACGGTCTATAACAACATAAGGTCCCGCATAGTGCGCCAGCAGTTTTTCGCACAACCCGCGTTTTCTAGTTGGCGTCCACAGCAACACTAGGTCTCCGCGATTATACGTCACGTGTCGGCGTCGACGGTCAAAACGTGCCTTCGAGCGATCTTGCGAAGCAAGTGTGCGCAAATAAGCCAGACGTCGGGCTTCTTCTGCACGGCAGACGATCTCGGATATACAGGGATCATGGTGTTCTAAAAACGGGAAGACTGTATCGAGGGTATGACGAGGCGGCCGAGCATATAGCAGAAAGAACGGACTGAAGCCGGTGGTTTCATGCTGTGCGGTGTTAAAGGCATAAGTGATGAAAGGTAGAACGCTGTCCCAGTTCTTGTGGTCTGATGCGACATACATAGATAGCATGTTCGTGAGAGTCCTGTTAGTTCGTTCCGTTAGACCGTTTGTTTGGGGATGATATGGTGTAGAGTGCCGAAACGTCGAAGCGCATAAACGAAGCATTTCTTCCACCACGTCTGCAGTGAATTGTCGCCCACGATCACTGATAACAATTTTAGGGGGTCCGTGACGTAGCACCACAAAACGGAGCATGAATAAACACACATCGGCTGCAGGTGCCGATGGTAGAGCAGCTGTCTCGCAGTACCTTGTTAAATGATCGGTGCATACGACTATCCACCGATTTCCATCAGAAGACCGCGGAAAGGGCCCAAGAAGGTCGATCCCAACTTGCTCGAATGGAGTTCTAGGGGGCGGCACAGGATGTAGTCGCCCTGGAGCAGCACTTGTAGGGCGCTTGTGACGTTGACACTCGTTGCAACTAGAGACGTAGTGTTCCGTCGTCTGGCGCATTTTTGGCCAGTAAAACCTTTCTTGAAGCCGGCAAAGAGTTTTCGCTGTGCCTAAATGACCGGACGTTGGATCATCATGCATAGCCTGCAAGACGGAAACGCGGAGACTCTTCAGAACCACGAGAAGATATCGTGAGCCGGTCGAAGTGTAGTTCTTTTTGTACACTAGCCCGTCGCGGATGCAGAAGCGAGTCGCCGATGATTGTGGTTCGGTAGCAAGTATCTGCTGAATGGTGCCGTCCCTTTGCTGCTCAATCTTAAAGGCATTGCTATCAGGAAATGGTAGGTCCAATGGTGCGATGTAGGTGTCGAAGTTGTCCGCGTCACAGTCCGTCGATGGAAGCGGTAGTCGCGAAAGACAATCTGCATCAGCGTGACGACGACCACTTTTAAAGGAAACCGTAAAGTCGTATTCCTGCAGACGGAGTGCCCAACGCGCAAGGCGACCGGACGGTTCACGCAGGTTGACCAACCAGCAGAGAGAATGATGGTCTGTCACGATGGTAAAGGGGCGTCCGTACAGGTAGGACCGGAAGCGCTGCACTGCGAAGACTACTGCGAGGCATTCTTGCTCTGTGACGGTGTAGTTGCGCTCGGACTTGCTTAGCGAGCGACTGGCATACGCTACGACGTGTTCTTTGGTATCTAAGCGCTGAACCAAGACGGCGCCTACACCAACACCGCTGGCGTCTGTATGGAGTTCTGTAGGAGCCAGAGGATCGAAATGTCGAAGAATTGGATGATACGTCAAAAGGAACTTCAACTCAGAAAAAGCGGACGCACATTCCGGGGTCCAGTCAAACCGCACGCCTTTCTGAAGCAGGCAGGTGAGCGGGTGCGCGATATTGGCAAAGCCAGGAATGAATCGACGGAAGTATGAGCAAAGGCCCAAAAAGCTGCGCAGTTCTTTTACCGAGTGAGGTTGCTTGAACGCCTCCACTGCGGCCGTCTTCGCGGGATCCGGTCGTATGCCTTCTTTGTCCACTAAGTGTCCAAGGACGAGTGTTTGGCGCTCTCCAAAACGACATTTCTTTGAATTGAGCACCAAGCGTGCGTTGCTGAGGCAATCCAGCACGAGACCAAGGCGTGTGTTGTGCTCATAGAAAGTGCGCCCGAAAATCACAACGTCGTCCAAATAACACATGCAGACTTGCCACTTCAGACCACGGAGAATGTTGTCCATGAAGCGCTCAAAAGTTGCAGGTGCATTGCAGAGCCCGAACGGCATCACATTAAATTCAAAAAGTCCATCTGGTGTAACAAATGCCGTTTTCTCCTTGTCTTCCTCGTGCATTGGAATCTGCCAATACCCGGACCGCAAATCAACGGACGAAAAATAAGAGGCTGATGAAAGACAGTCTATCGCATCATCAATCCGTGGTAGTGGGTATACGTCTTTTTTGGTGATGGCGTTAAGGCGGCGGTAGTCAACACAAAATCTCCATGTTCCATCCTTCTTCTTGACTAGAATTACGGGAGCGGCCCACGGACTACATGATTCTTGAATTACATTTTTCTTTAGCATCTCGCAGACCTGTTCATTGATGACGGCGCGTTCCGAAGGCGATACACGGTATGGTTTCTGTCGGAGAGGTCTATGGGATGCCGTATCTATGCGGTGCTTTATACGAGAAGCAGGGAATGATGACGGAGCCTGTAGCTGGGCGAAACGAAAAGAGCGGCATGTTTGCGCAAAATACTCGCCAGTTCATTGCGCTCGTTGGTGCTGAGAGACTTGTCAATCATAGCCATAATAGAGGTGTCCCTGGCGTGCAGATTATCGAAATCAGTTTTATCCGATGAATCGCTGCTCTCTGCAAGTATGGCAAGTGAGAGTACTTGATGCTGACGAATCTCGGCAAGTTTTAGACCCTCCGGCAGTACCGTAGGTTCATCAGAGCAGTTGATGGCCCATAAACCAGTATGCCCTTGCACAACTGACAGCGTGCAGTAGGGTATTAAAACATTCTTCTTTATGCAACTGAGGTGAACAGGCTCTACGGTGGCGTCAAATGTTTTCTCGGTTGCAGGGGAACAGGCGACAGGGACACACTTGGCAGACAAGGGTGGCACAGTTGTGTCCATGGCCACGCAAAGGGTACTTTCCTGGCAGGGCGGGTTTTCTAGAAACGCAACTGGAACATTTGAATCTACGGTCATTTCTCCTGTGCGGCAATCGACAGTAGCACCACAAAGCTTCAGGAAATCGAGTCCCAGAATTACATCATGCGTAGTATGAAGGAGAACAGCAAACTCTGCAATAAATTTCTGACACCCCAAACTAACAGCCACAGTGCAGACACCAACAGGTTGTAGTACATCTCCGCTAACTCCGCGAAACGTATCAGCACGGTCCCAGCGGAACATAACTTTTCGTCCAAGGAGGCGTTGAAACACAAGACTCATCACTGACACGGTTGCACCTGTGTCCACTAGGGCCATTGTTGATACACCATCGATAAGCACAGGAACCTTATTTTTAAGCATGCAAATTAAAGGAGGTATTTCGGTTGAAATCGAAGACTGTCCAGCGACCTCACCTCCAACGGCCGCGCCGACTAGTTTTCCGGAGGAGGCGAGGGATAGCGGCGCCGAGGAGACGGCGATCGGTTGGCGCGAGGAGCCGGTGGTGGTGTCACACTGCGGTCGGAGGCCGGAGAACGGTTTCGTAGCGGTGTTGGTATCTCGTGAGATACGCTCCCCGGGAACGTCGGTGCTCGTGCAAGGCCAGACCGGTGGAATCTCGGTGATCGGTCGTACCTCAGCGTCTGCTGGTAGTTGCAGTACCTGGCAATGTGGCCTTCAACGCCACAGTTGTAGCAGACTGGTAGGGGACGCTCGCCGGACCACTGCTGAGAGCGCTCTGCTGTGGAGTGTCGTCTAGCCGAATGCAGTGGGCCAGCTTGCTGAACGGGAACTGCCCGCCTCTGTGGGGCGGGACCGGAACGAAGGCGTTGGCCGTACCGCTGGTCAAACGTGAATGCTTCCCGACGTGGCCAAGAAGTGCGAGCTTCGCTGATGTCCGTCACACATACCGATGGTGGCAAAGGAGCTACCGGCGCCGTGTAGTAGGTTGGACAGCTGGGCGGATGATGGATGGTGTCGCCGACCAGTACGTCTTGTCGCTGTAGCTCTTCGCGCACTATTGCCCGGATAGTAGCGGCAAGGTCGGCGGGCGGGCTCACGTCGACACTGGCGACCGTTGTTACATTTGCCAGCCTACCAAATTTCGGGGCAATACGACGAGTCTTCAACTTTTCAAACGTACGGCAGTGACGTTGGACGGCGGAGACAGAGGTGAGGTCTTCCCTACCTATCAGAAAATTGTAGACGTCTTCTGCTATACCTTTCAGGAGGTGTCCGACCCGGTCTTCTTCGGACATCTGCGAGTTCAAGATCTTACAGAGCTTCAGAACTTCCTCTATATAGGTGGTGCACGTCTCTCCAGGAGTCTGAGCTCTTTGAGCCAGCGTGCGCTCCGCGCTTTTCTTTTTCGAATCAGAGTCGCCAAAGCACTTCTTCAGTTCTTCAGCGAAAAGATCCCACGTCGTTAGGGACTCTTCGTGGTTTTCATACCACGTCAGGGCGGTTTCCGTGAGAAACAGCGCGACATTTGCCAGTTGGTCGGTGGAATTCCAGCAGTTGTACCGACTCACCCTCTTGTAATGCGTCAGCCACGCGTCCACATCTTCTTCTGCCCTGCCCGCGAACGGGCGGGGTTCGATGTAGTGATGCCGAGGTGCAGCTGGCGCTGACCTTTGCGTGGTTGAGGTTGTTGAGTCTTGACCTGTGCTCTGGGCCATGACGAATGTTGTCGGTGGCAGACCGGCAAGACGACGGCTCCGGCGAAGTCCAAACAGCTGTGGCTCCGTGGTACGTTGACGTGCTGTACCCAGCACCTCCACCACTCTGTTACGTCTACGAGAGGGTTTATTTAGCTGCGACGTACCGGTGGACGCGAAGGTGTTGAACAAGCGCGCACCGGAGGCCTTTTTTAGTAGTAGTAGTAGTAGCCTCTACTGCATGGCTCATACCCACTCAGGGGGATTGGCCAAGAAGTTGTCTTACAAAAAAATTTTTTTTTTAAATAATATTTTGAGTATTGAATGCCTTTTTTACTAGCCGAACGTCCTCTTCTACTACTGCCTCCCTGTTTCCCACTACACAGATGCTCATACCCAAAGCACGCATGCAGTAACTATATGACCAAATCCAACTACTCTACTTACTTATTTACAAGCAGGGGCGCTATTCTGGATAGTGTGAAATTCCGCCATATTGTGAAATTGCGTAATGTCGGCATTTTAACCCATTGAGAGTGGCCGTAGCAGCTTTCTAGGCCAATTGGAGTTCATTAATGGCGGAATTTGGCAATGTCCAGAATAGCATCCCAGCGCTGCTTAAATGTTAGAGCGCGCGAGCGAGGAACTTTATTGAAAAAAGACCAAAGAAATTAGCGTTCTGGTCTTTGACGTGCCAAAACCAACAAATGAGTCACGCCATGGGGGAGGTCCTGACTGATTTTGACCTGCCGGGGTTCTCTAACGGCCGTCTAAATCAAGGTACAAGGACATCATGTCGAACTACCCTCGCCGTGGCCAGGAATCGAACCCGCGTCCTCGAGGAGCTTGGCAGAGCAGCACCTTACCAGCTAAGTTACCACTGTTCGTACAATCAGTGGTAAACACTGGTTCATATCGGATAGTATTTCCTGCATTAGGGTTAATGTCCGCTATAACTTGCTAATGTTGACTCTAATGCTGCCTCATCGTCATCAGCTTAAACTATGTCCACCTTAGGACGAAGGCATATCTGGATGCTCTCCAACTTTCCCTGTCTTCTACGAGCTTATTTTTTATTACTGCGAATTCCTCAACTTCATCACCTCACTTCACTCCTTGCAGGGCTCGGCGGCGTTTCCCATCCCTTGGTATCCATTCCGTCGATTTCACTGAGAATAGGTAATCTATCAACTGCGGATAAACTATGCAACCCAAACAATTCCGTACTTAATCATCAGTCTTCCCAACAGATTACACCGGTCATAGATTTTGTACAGAAATGCGTGTCTCTGAACTGTTTCAAGAGGAATGTTAAACTTTACCTTCTTTCGTGTCCTAATGATCATTACGTTGTCTATAAAGAAATTTTGTGTTCCTGAGGCTTTCTTGAATAATGTGATCTTTTTTTGATCTCCCTTTAAGATCATAAAACTATGCACCTTGCTCCATTGTTTACCTTTCATCAAGTTGTGTTCTATATGTGCCGTAGTATAATGCTTTTGTCTTTGTTACTGACTGCACTGAGTGCGTGAATTCGGGGGCTGACATCCCCATCAGGCAGAGCACATCTGCCTGTTTCCCTTGTAACCGACACTTTTGTTGTCTGAAATAGAGAGCTGAAATCTACTGTACGCATTAGGTGACTCGCCCATGTTCAATTTTTTTCTCTTAACGCCTTCAAGGATATCAGTTACCACTGTTTGTTACCCGATCAACTCTGCTCTCTTCGCCACTATCTCTCTTCATATTGCTATAATGTCGACTCTTTCCGCAGAAAAGTCTACCACCCCACCCCTCATTTCCCACCAATGGTATCTCCCGCAGTTCCCGTACAACGTTGCCGGTGGGCGGCACTCACTTCGGCGTGGGTTGGAGCGGCATGCGGACGGCCTTGGCGTGCACCGAGAAGAGCTGCATGAAGCGCAGTCCTCCACGGCCGCCGCGTGTCATGGAGGTGACGCCATCGCGCAGCTTCTGTTGGTACTTGCGCTGCTGGCTGAGCAGCGACGTGTCCGGAAAGATGGCGCCGAATGTCAGGTTCTGCGAATAAAAACGTTATTCTTTTACTAAGGCGAAAGTCTTAGATGCCTTCTCCAACACAAAAATTGACCCGCGTCCAGCGCCGGCGTCCCACGTCGACGGCGTCAACACGAGTAATAAAAAAATCATCAAGTGGAAACGTCACCATATCACGTCATAATGACGTCACAAATCGCCAAAATTTGTGACGTCATCACAAGACATCGCGTGGTCAAAGATGGGCCGACTTCGGGTGCATTGCATAACCACTCTAGTTGCAAAACTAGCTCGCGGAGGGGGTTGCGGGAGGTACAATACATCGACTTAGAAGGAAAATAAAAATGTGGCTATAACATTCGAGTCGGCTCAGGCGGATGCATTAGACACCCTGTGAGTTTTTGTTGTTCGCACTTCTTAACTTCTTATGCTTTAAGTGACGCTGCTTGATCAAGCTGCCCAATATCAACGTGCAGGCAGAATGTGCTGACATATTTGAAGAATGGAGAAATCATATAGAGAATAGAGAAATATGTGACGTCACATGATGACACCATCACAACTTCTTCAAAGGTGGGCCGTGCCGGAGGCGTGGCAAAACCACTTCAGGTGGAGAAACCTTTCGGGAAGTGAGGGGTCGGGGGGGGGGGGGGTGTCAGTATAGTCGATTCAGAAGAAAAAGAACGTGGCTTTCGCTTTCGAGTCGACATGGGCAGATGCATCAGGGACACTTTGAGCTTTTGCCAGGGGAACATCGTCGTGCTAAAACTCACGCATCATGTAAATCCTTATACAAATTGGTAGCAATGCCTGCCGGCCGAGTCACTCGATAGTGTTTGCACCTTTTTTTTTTTCGATTTTTGTTCGCCTGCCTGTATATTTATTCTTTTCCTTTCCAATAAAGAAATCAGTCGATAGTCGCGCTGTGTGCTGTATATTCTTCGTCCCGTTGTCTGCGCTGTTTTGCCACAATGCCATCTATCAATCTAATAGCCTCTTACTAAGAGGCTGTTAGAATGATAAGACGCTATTATTACAAGTTACCAGAGTTCACAAATAGGTTTATAACTTACCTTTTGCGTTCCGTTTTCTTGACTTCAAACAACACCCACTGGAAAATACACTTTTCTTTTTAGCATGACAGCGTGCAGTGGTCTAGCCTAGAGAAATAGCCGGCGCCCCGATACTGCGCGAAACTCTCCCTAAGCAATTTCCTTTAAAAAATCAGATTATTAACGTCATCGAAGTAGAAGCAGTGACCCTCCGCAGAATCACGGGTAAATACTTCCTTCCCGTCAAATTACGAAAGGCATCTCAGTGAAGCATCGACGTCGACTACGCGTCAAATTGCATGTTCGCAAAGAAAGAAAGGCTTTATAAAATTCCCCAAAAAAATCAAAATAAAGAACGCAACGAAGCTAACACGACTTTGATATCTCCCTTAGTCGACGGTTTGAACACGTGACGGATTTCGCGCAGTCATTGTGGAAAAGCTGAACAAAGAAAAACGAAATTTAAAAAAGAAAAAAAAGAATATGTAGCCGGTAGTGCGAATGCTTCCGCCCTCCCCCCACACATTCGCTCACTTTTCCATGACGTGACAGATTTTGGACACTCACACACAAACACTCTGAGCGACATTTTCGATGGATTTCTATATATGCTGCTACATCTATTTTCTATATATAGATATTTGCTATCTGCTTGCAGTTTTCATTTCCATAGAGAGACGAGTAAGCGACAGCTTCATTTATACCGGCGTCTGCTGTGGTGAGAAGCAAAAAAGCGAATCGTTTGCGTGTTTGCTCCTGCACGTTTGCTTTCAAATCACCGATCTGTCGAAAAAAAAATTCTTCCAACTTTCGATCGTGCGTGTTTGTAAATCGAAGGCAGAGGTGCCTTCAACCATCGTCCCCAAAACATATTCTCTGTGTGTACTTAGGTGCCGTCGCGTTCGCCGCCACCGTAAAGAAAAAAAAGGGATAAAACTGATACTTTTTCCTTAGAGCTGGCGCCCTTGGCATCTGGGATTCGTGACACTCCTGTCTTGCCTGCCTTCTACGCGTTTGTATAGAAGCAGTTCCACACGCGCAAACTTCTGTGCCACGCGTGCGGCTGCTTTCCTTTCGGGAAGCAAATCAGGCACCGCGTGTAGTGCGATTTAAGCGAACCACGACGAAAGAAAGAAAGAAAGAAAGAAAGAAAGAAAGAAAGAAAGAAAGAAAGAAAGAAAGAAAGAAAGAAAGAAAGAAAGAAAGAAAGAAACATAAAGCAGGCTGCAAACGCGAACGTCAAGGAGAGAATAGATCTGGAAACCGTGTCGCCTCTGCAACAACTCTAGATTTTTTTTTCTTTCGTCCTTGATTTTGTGTAATTCTAACATATTTTTTAAATTTCACCTTCTGGCCACACAAAAGCGGTTTCGGATTGAAAGCGCTGTTGCTCCACTCTTCTTTTTTTCCTTCCTCAATTTTTATAAAGTTGGTTTCTTCATTATGGAACGAAGGCTCTATAAAGCGGTGTTTGCGACCTCCTCTATTATGTATTTAAGGAGGCGGTGAAAGGGATGCTTCATTTGCATGTTTCTCGTCTCGTTTTTCTATGCCTTCTAAAGAACGGCCGTGACCCGAGAGACCGGAATAAATATCGCGGGATCAAAGCCCTCGGTGACAACAAACAAACAAAAACTAAAGTCAGCGAGGCTCTGCAATCAAACGAAGATGAAAGGGCCAGTTAGCACATGGTTTAAAGTGAGAAAACCAATTTGAAAAGGCACTATGCTAGTGGGAGGGCATAGCTTGACATTTTAAACAAGAATAATTTCGCGGAGAATCTTTTTTCCGTCTTCAAGTCACCCCCCCCCCCCCCCCGTGCTTCGAAATAAGAGACCGGAAATCTGAACCGAAAGCGAATTCAGAAGCCGGAAATGGTAACCCAATGTTATTTAGGAGCCCGAAATTATTCAGCGGAAGTTAACGTACGACCGGAAGTAAGCAACTTTTACTACTTTTGCTTTCTTTTGTTTAGTTTCTCTGCTCTTCTTGGTGTTTATGTCACTTAGAAACCGCACATTCGGACACGATTTATTGTATCTCATTACATAATGTTCGGGGGAAGAGAGTCTCTTCGAGAAATTCAATTCCTTTCAATTCACTTCGCTTTGTTATTGTAAGGGTGCAGGAAGGCCCGAAATGATAAAAAAAAATCACAGCATATCCACGGAGTGAATGATAATGAGTGGGCGAAGCTGCGGAAGTTCATCGGTAAACCGTGAATCTTCCGTGAATTCTGCCCAGTACATCATCACCGACGTGAGATCGGGCGCGTTTATACTAAAGGTTCGATGAGAGTTATGACGACTTGCAGCTCACTTTAATTTTACATGTACGCTGTGAATTTTCATTGTTTAGAAAACCATTGCTGTAGAAAACATCTGGCGTCTGTCGTTAAGCAGCTGGCGTCTTTTCGGTTTGCTTTAAAAACATCTGGCGTTCTTTCGTTTTGCTTTTAGACAACATCTGGCGTCTGCCGTTGGTTTATTTCATCAACCAACGGCGTTTTGAACAAAATTTTTATTGTTTAATCACGCACAGGAGAAATCTCACCAGGCACTGCCTTGGAGGTAAACAATGGCTGCTAATGGGAATGAGAGACAGAAGAAGTCGACTTTTAGCTAACACTTACACTTCTACTTCTACTATCGTTTCCTACTGGAACATGCCAATGGCTGCTAATGGGGAATGAGAGACAGAAGAATTCGGCTTTTAGTTAACGCGCAGGCTGCGAATTTTTTATTGTTCAACAACGCACAGGAAAAATCTCCCACCGGCACCACCTTGGAGGTCGAAGCGCAAGAACGGTTACGCACTACGACTACTACGACTACGACTACGAGGGACGAACGGGTGCCGCCTTAAGGAGCTTCGCCCCTAAAAAAAAATTATGAACGCTTCCCCCATCAGAAGAACGGGGCAAACGAAGCTTGCCGTGTGTCTGCCTGACCTACTACAATTATCTTTCTTTCTTTCTTTCTTTCTTTCTTTCTTTCTTTCTTTCTTTCTTTCTTTCTTTCTTTCTTTCTTTCTTTCTTTCTTTCTTTCTTTCGTCTTTCTTTCTTTCTTTCTTTCTTTCTTTCTTTCTTTCTTTCTTTCTATCGCAATGCTTCTTCCTAGCTCTATCTTCTTCCTTCCTCCATGCCGGATATTGTACCTTCAACCGCGTTCTTAGCGGCGCTACATTTCTGTTGCTGGACGCAACAACGACGCTGCTGCGTGAAACAATTAAATACAACGATGAAAGGCAACAATGAAACGCGGCAACGTGAAATTATAAGTAACCTCGATAAATGATAGGATTTTGATGTCAGAAACGGCTTATCGCCGACGTACCCACGATCGAGAGAGCATCAGTTATTCGAAAACGGCGCATACTGACACGCGTGTGACCGACGCGTCTTCGTGGGCCGCGTTTCGTCCGAGTTGTCCGCACACAATGCCCCCGCCGCCTAAACCTGTAACTAATGACAAGCTTCCTTTGAAAAGTGGCAATTTTTCTACTGGACGGAGATTCCGACCCCCTTTTACATTACTCGAAACCTGTCAGCACAATTTTCGTGTTGCTTGTACAGGACAGCATTAGCTTTCATGCTCACGGATTGCCACAAATTAGCGTACATATAAAGTAAATCTCGAGGCCATTGTCCTACTGCCGCTTAGTTCCTCACAACGCCCATTGACCACAGAAGATGGGACGAGAGAGCCACAGTGGCAACCCCACCATGGCTCAATTGGGTCATGTGTTTGTGCAACCAATGAACAAAGAACACTCGCACACTCATATCCGCATCTCACAAGAAGCACCTGCGGGAGGCACCATTAGCATATCAACCCCGCCGAAGACCGTCAGATGCCTCACGAAGATGCTACCGAAGGATAAACAAGCGTCTCTTATTCCCTCGTAGCCGAACCAGAAATATCTTTGCTCGTAGCTTAGATATCGCTGCCCGAGGCAAACCAATACACGCAGCAACCCACACACGTACTCACAGAAACACGCATCTCGCTTCTTAAATCCATCGTGCGGTGTACCCGGAAAATCCCCCAGGAAACATCCGACTCAGGCCGTCGGAGATGGCACAAGGCAAGGGACATCCGTCAGAACGAGCGTCGCACTGCGAGACGAGGCGGGGCGCTCGACCGTGTACGTTGACGCGGCGGTTCCTCAATCGACGCAGTGCCCGCACGCGTAAAACAACCGATACACCGCAGTACAGAGGACACACGCACGTCTGCGCAACGAAAGCAGTGGCCCGGAAGACTAAGACGCCTTGTACCCAAGACGTCGAGAGGCGGCGATGCGGGAGACCGCGTTCGAACCGTTGTATTGACGCAATGCCCCAGCTCTTTTGCCTCGAGCCTTGACTGAGGACCACAACGAATAAAGATAGATAAAGATCTACACCGACCGGCTCATGGGGAAAGGAACACTGTGCTCTGGGTGACCTAGCAAGTCTGACCAGACATTCAGGGCAGTCTTTCTCTTTCCGTTTTTTTTTTCTTTTTCTTCTCTTATCCCTATTGTTGATGACGTCAGCAAATAGGGCAGTCGAAAAGAGATGACCTATTGCCGTTGTCCCGACACGTACGTACACGGGAGATGTGTAGTAGTGTTGTCGCTGCGTGCGTATTTATCATCACTGTTTTCGTGGCATTTAGCTAATGCACCTTATCTATCTCGTTATCGCTGCTTCTCTTGTTAATGATTTCGCCATTCATTTTCTTCTTTCCTTCCTCTCTCTTTTATCTCTCTATTAGCCTTTTCCTTTCCTCCCGCGTAGAGTAGCCAACCAGACGATGTTCTTGTTAACGCGTTTCGGCAAGGTGGTTCCCCCAGTTAGCCACCTTCTCTTCTGCCTTTCTCTTATCGAAGAGAATTGTAAGCGCATAGTATATATATATATATATATATATATATATCTGTGTATGTGTGTGTGTGTTTACTTCTTTTCTTTCTTTTGTACCGTAAGCTTCTCTCAATAACACACACCCTGTAATCTCTACATTCACCTTTCGCATAGGCATATAGTTTCTCCTTTCGCGTCCGCCCTTCAACTTAACCGTGTTCGTATTTAGTTTTTCATTTCTTTTCCTGTTTGAGTATCAGTTCCAACAGCTAATCGCTTAATGGCGCCAATTACTGACACCGTCTTCGCGTTTCGTAATTGTATAGTCGACACGTAACAGCTACCATACGTAAAGCAAGTGCATACTTGACAAGCCAGCGAGAAAATGGTGGAGAACACGCAGAAAAAGAAGGACACAGGACGAGCGCCGCGCAACGACTGAAATTTATTAGAAAGCGCTCGTCATGTGTCCTTTTTTTGTGTGTTTTCCGTCGTTTTCGCGCTGGTTTTTCAAGCATGCATCAATTCCATGTTCGACCGCTTTCTACTTTATTGTAAAGGAAATGGCCCCGCCACGGTGGTCTAGTGGTTATGGCGCTCGACTACTGACCCGAAGGTAGCGGGATCGAATCCCGGCCGCGGCGGCTGCATTTTCGATGGAGGCGAAAATGTTTGAGGCCCGTGTACTTAGATTTAGGTGCACGTTAAAGAATCCCAGGTGGTCGAAATTTCCGGAGCCCTCCACTACGGCGTCTCTCATAATCATATCGTGGTTTTGGGACGTTAAACCCCCAGATATTATTATTATTATTATGTAAAGGAAATGGTGGATGAGAAAGGTAGAATGTTGTAACTTAAAAAACGATCTCGTTGTACCGATATTGCCCGCTTTATCTATCTATCTATCTGTCTGTGGTAAGCTTAGCTACATTTACTTTTATTACTATACATAACAGTGACTAGGACACATTTAAAGCGTAACGGAGTCTCACATGAGCCCTACCACATCCTAGAAAAAAAATATCGTGCGCAGTGGTCACTAACATAAATAGTTTTGACGACATCCGCGTGTTTATCAAACAAAACTGCAAATTGTTTTCAAGGTGCCATGTGAGGTTTTTGGTGACAAATTGCGGGTACCGCCTCGTTTTAAACATACCGGGCGAGGGATATTATACACAGACGAAGTAGTTAAAACCTGAAGTAAGTACTCCGGCACTTTCGAATGGTCGTGGTAAGTATTCAAAGAAACGCATCGCTGAAAAGAGCCACCTCCATTCCAGAAAGCATTTTGTGACGTGCCACTTGAATAAAGGTTTTGCAGCAAATAGGCAAGAATAACGTTAAGTAATGTTTCATATCTGTATCGATGGTCCGAAACAAAACGAAAAATATAAACGTGTAGTGCTTTACAAAGCCTGTATCCTACAAAGAAAGGGGAGGTGCGAAGGGGCGGGCATAAAAACACCGTCTCTTTTATGAACCATCGACTTCCATCGAACGGAAGCCGTTTCGAAGTCTGAAGCCTTTTTTTTCTGTTTAGTGCTAGTGATAGCGATTTTCTAACTTTGTTTTCTAGCCCAAATATCCTTAAATTTAAAATAAACTGACCATTTATTTGTTCTTTACTCCTAATTCTTATCCACGAAGTCCGTAAAAAAGCTGGAGCTCTCTCTCTGGTCTCCAAGATCTGTAAGTCTCTCTGAAATTAGTATCTCTTTTTTTTTAATTTATAGAGAGTATACGTCACTGGCTCAGCGCAACGCTTACAATTTCTTGGATGCCCCAGAGTCGAGCATGCTTGTATGTAGTTTTGCTTTCCTCTTCGTTCGTTTCAATAAATAACTCGTCGCGCAGCACGTTGCACGCTCAAACTGCACTGCTAGCGAACGAGAACTGCGCTTTTAAGGGTGTGTGGACACAGCATTCTCGGTGTGATTGTCGAAATACTCTCGCTCGCGACAGTAGCCCAGCAGCCTTGGTGGCTGTTAGGGCGCGATAAAGCTTCCTCGCCTTTTCGTTGTATAGTTTGCGCACTCTTAAAGTGCACTCGGTTAACGACCTTGCATGGGCAGTAAAAAGCGTGGAATGTCCAGCGTGAAAAGCCATTGCAATAGCACTCAAGAAGGGCACTAACCTAGTTACGCTTGTTTCAGTACTGTTCCTTCATTTGATGCATACAAAGTTCGTAGCTATCAGCGAAAATAAAACGGAAGTCATTTTTTTTCTTTTCCTTTGTGAATATCATATTCTGACCTTACCTACGAAGTCTTCGTACGAATTTCACAAACCTCATGTTACGTGCTACGTGAGGCCAGCAGGCAAAAAAAAAAGAGTGTTTTAAACTCGCCGAGATGGCTATGAGTGGCGCTGACTAACACTTCCACGTTTAAATGCCTAGATATACCCAACTAAGTGTACGGGAGGATGTCCAGTGCCGTAGCTCAATTGGTAGAACATCGGACGCGTATTCGAAGGTTGCAGGTTCGGTTCCTGCTGGCGGCAAGTTGTCTTTTCGTCCTTTTATGTCTTCACTCTTATATTGCAATTACTACAAATTACATCCCCTACACTTTCCATGGCTTGAATGTCTCAGAGTTTTCACTATCTATCTATCTATCTATCTATCTATCTATCTATCTATCTATCTATCTATCTATCTATCTATCTATCTATCTATCTATCTATCTATCTATCTATCTATCTATCTATCTATCTATCTATCTATCTATCTATCTATCTTATCTATCTATCTATCTATCTATCTATCTATCTATCTATCTATCTATCTATCTATCTATCTATCTATCTATCTATCTATCTATCTATCTATCTATCTATCTATCTATCTATCTAAGCTAGGAAACCTAAAGCGAAAGACTGCAATAGGCTATTTCAACATTAGAAAGAGGCACAAAAAAAATAGTCGCGCCATTCCTAGATGAAGGAATTAAATTTTGCAGAATCTATAATGCCGCAGTATGAGCCTTTCGCGTACGGGCTCATTTCAGCCGCTGCATAAGGACCATGGCTGCAGTCATGGCTTCGGCAGAGCGTCTCTCCGCTTCCAATGTTCGCGCGCCGTGAGGCAGATCACGTTCTTCGCCTCGCTAACTTATGCGAGAATGCGGAAAGAAGAAAATAAATAAATAAATGACAATAGCGGTAGTTCGAGAAAGCAAAACAAAACGTACGAAGGCGGTATTTTTTCATTAGTGCCTAACCATTTGGCGGCCTGCGTTCACTCTTGGGACTCATCGCATCCTCCTTTCCACATGATGCGTTTTTCGCTGCGCGCTGCTCGGCTGTTAAAAAAAGAGGACACTCTCCTGAGTGCGTCCGTGTGGTAATCGATGAAGGAAGATAACGAGGTACACTGAGCAGCAAGCCGGGAAGCGATATGCGTGCATAAAGAACAACTAGATAACCAAACCAGGGGAAAGTGGTAGGGGTGTTTGGAACAAAATATGAACCACTGAGTACTACGAAAGTACTCTACTATGGGAGAGCGGTTAGCTGTCCCTGCAAATTACATTGACAGTGATACGCCAGCACCAACCGAGGAAGAGGACTGCTCATGGAGGGGAACCGTGTCATGGCCTGCATGTGGAACCAATCTTTTTAGCCACCGTTATTTCTTTGGTTGCCCTGTGAATTTCATTCTCAATAGATAATTACGAATTGCGCTTGGCTCAGCGGCAGACAAATATTATTATTACAGGTTATACATGCTTCACATCCTTCATGCGAATATAATGAAACACTTCCTGCAGATCCCCCGCAATGCGGAAATCTGGGTTGTGCGAAGCAGTTAAGAAGGTAGTGGCCAAAGCGCACTGTTTTGCCTCGACCCACGCGTTCTTGCGTTACTTGCGCTCTTGCATAACATTACGTTATGCAAGAGCGCAAAACCGAACAAGAACCGAACCCGCTGGGAGACTCGCTGCTCGGATCCGTCCATAAAAGCAAACTCTGGGCCTTCCAGCGGGCCGAGGAAACCACCAGGAAGCCGCCATCATGGCCGACGCGCAAACGGGGTTTGCCCCAATCTACGAATAACTCGCCGGACCTTTCTATAATGTTCTTTTAGGGGCAAAACTCCTTATGCCGTGGGTCTGTCCATCCTCCGTTTGTAGGTTTGTTTGTAGTAGCCACCTCTAGTTCGTAAAAAGCGCGCGTTCTGGTATGCAGTAGAAGACGAAGACGACGTTGACGAGAGAGACTCTCGTTTTTTTGCGTGTTCGCCTGTGTGGCGTTCTTTCTTCTTTACTACGTCTAGTGTTTTCAACGACACCCGAAGACAACATTTCAGAAGTGACGTGCCATGAGGCTCCCTCTTGGCACGCTTTCTCTTTAGCTCGGAGTCGCCAGATGGAAGACAAGGCTGCGGAACGGAGGGCACGGAAGGCGGCGGCAGCGCGCGCTCGCAGACAGAATCCTGAGGTGAGAGCCCGCGAGGCCGAAGCTGCACGTCGACAACGCGAAGCAGATTCCGCCGTTCAAGCCCGCGAAGCCGAAGCTGCTCGACAAGCTGCACGGCTGCGGCGCGAAGACCCCGCCGTTCGAGCCCGCGAGGCCGAAGCTGCACGGCTGCGGTGCGAATCGGATCTTCAAAATGTGAAGGACCGTGAAGCGGCGAGAAAGCGCGCGTACCGGCAGGCGGAGCCCGAGGCTGGGCGAGCACGTGAAGTGGCTGCAAAATGCATCAGGCGGGCTCTGCCGGAAGGCGCCGACGCGCGCTTCCAGCGGGACTTCCTTGATAATAGTTTCGGCAATAGTTGCGCTGTGTGCAACAGATTGTGGTTCTCAAACAATCTAGTCACAATATCTTCCATCAAGAAGGACCACGCTCGCGCCAATGCCATCGCCGTGCTGCAGCGCGAGTTCGCTTCGCCCCACTCATCATCATTCACCACGTGGATATGCTGTGGTTTTTTAAAGGCGAAAGACCTCTATGTCTCATGAGAGAAGAAGCTTTGGAGATTTCGCTTGACCTGACGATACATCGCGAGACCTTGCCGACGTCGGCACTAACACAAATGATGCGGCAGACAACTAAGAAATAAACGTCGGCCAGAAATCACGGGATACTCAAGTGAATGTGAGTGTTTTCAAGCGGCGTACGGAAGGTCACATGACCGCTGTGTAACATGACGCCATCAGTGGCATCACCCGTTGAGGCCATCATGACATCACATATATCCAGTATTTGTGACCTCGTCTTCACTTCACGATGACGTCATAACATGAATGCACATGATGACGTCATCGAACGACATCGTCGGTTGGTCAAAAGGGGTCCTGTTGCGGAGGCTGTGTAAAACCGTGCGAGATGCAGATAGCTTGCAATATGCCTCAGATCCCGAGGGAAGTGCAAAAACCACGCTTGGTGCAGCAAGCTTTCAGGGTGTGGGAGGGAGAGGACATATGCAATAGACTCGGATGGAAAAGAAGAAGGAGAAAAAGAAGACGGCTTTCGTCTTCCAGTCATCTTAGGCAAATGGATGAAATTCGGTGCGACTTTTTTAGAGAATTTGCTGTCGGGCTAGTGGGTGGTTATGCATAACAACATTTTAAGGCAAGGACACTGAACTGACGCAGACTAGCGGCAACAGTTCCGCAGCAAAATCGTAACTGACTCTATTGACCAGAAGAACTTATACAGGCAACCCTTTCACGTCGCATGGGAGCGTGTGCAACTTTCAACATCCCCACACTGTTTATAACAAAAGACGTCACACGAAAGCTTGCGACACTACAGGTACAGCGTAAGGAAACGACAGGATAAGAAACCTTACCGAGTGCAAAAGTCTAGGGAGTTGGGAAAGGTACAGTTATGCTAACGTCAATATTAATTGAAAGTGCGATGTGTACGGCGACCTGCCTTTCCTCAACTCACTTAAAGGGACAGACAACTAAATTTATGGTACCTGTTTTCGTTAGCGCAACGGAAAGCTTATCGGTGAGAGTCTGTAATCAAGAAATACTAACGCGGGGAAGTGCCTGAAACATTTATAATACAAATTTATATATGTGCGGTGACTATAAAGCCGTATACACAGAACATAGACTGCAAACATTGGGAGGTGAGCGTGAGAGCGGTTCGTGTTTGTGTGCGGCGGTTTGCTGCGCATGCGCGCACTCCCACACATGCGCTCTGGCTCGACATGTTCCACTGGTTGCCGCGAAGGCAGCGCCGCTTCGTGCGACTCCTTTTACCTCGCAACCACCAGAGAACAGAACGGAGATGGATATTAATATACATGCTCCAATTTCGAGCACTACTTATGGTGTGCAATAATCTACGTGCTGCAATGTGCACGACTCCATAATCTGGCTTAAAACGCTTCTGCTAGGCGGCGCAGCATACCGGATTTTGGTGATTCTTAAACGCGATTTAAAAATATAGATCCTACTCAGATCGCGAAGAGTTTGCTTGAGATTGTCACTATAATTCGCGGTCTTTTCATTTTAACCAGCAACTAATCACACGTTCTGGCCAGGTGTCTATCCCTTTGAAAAAGAAATAAAGGATTTAACACTTGCCGGGACACTGGCAGTTCTGAATTTCATCTGTAAGCGCTTACGACACCCTCCAATGTAACACTAGTTTATCCTGTTTTACTTTTAGACCGACCGACCAACCGACCTACAGACGACCGATCGACTGACCTAACAACCTACGGACTGACCTACCGACCGATAAACCGACCTACAGACTAACCGATCTACCAACCGACCTGCCGACCTAACGACCGACGGACCTAATAACCTACCTACTGACCTACACACCGAGCAACCAGCCAACCTACAGACATACCAACCGACCGACCGGCCGACCTACCTATCCACCAACCGATTAACCGACCTATCAACGAACCGGCCTACAGACCAACCTACCGACCGACCTACCGCGTGCGACCAGTCGACATCCTAGAGTCATGGTGTACTTGAATGGGGCAGTGTGATGCCTTCGCCGCAAGCCAATGGCAGAACGGTGGTCACTCTTGCGATAACACTACCCGAAGAGCGCCAAAGTGGAAGAGTGTGCCCGGAGGGCGAAATTTAAATCTGCTGTGCGAAACATTCTGCAGTTCTTGAGTAAAATGGTCACATAGCATGATTGAAACTAAAGGTATTTGCAAGATTTCAACAGTTATACACATTTGAATGCATTATTTCAATAAATAAATCTGATTCTGCGTCGTCTAAACATGCAAATCGCAAAACAGCGTCCGAGATCGTCTGCATGCTTACTAATATAATAATAAGATAATTACTAATAAGATATTTGTGCAATAAAGAACATTCATTCATTCATTCATTCATTCATATATTGATTGCAGAAGGCATACAAGCAGCACATCGCTTTTCATTCCACGCATCATATCTGCGCGTGCTAGCTATCGTACAAATTCGAAGTTATGCGACGAAACACACGACGAAGTCCAGAGGGATAACAATATCATAAGGTGAGCTCCACGATCACCCTTTACCTGCATCAGCCAGGAGAATAGTCGCAAGGTTTTCGATAGAAGAAATATAATGCTCAATGATGAATGCTGCTCCATTTCTTTTAGACATTTCACTCCTCAACGAGACGCCGAAGCGCAGGAATGCAGCCAAATGCACCGCGATGTATTCGGGGTGTTGAATTTATGCGATGAGAAAAAGCCCGTAATTGTAATCAGTCTGCAAGATTCAGAATTCATCAGGCTTCCTCAAACATTGAGTCTGCCACGCCCACAAAAAATTCAGTAACGCGTCATGAGGAACAGAAAAGAACAATCAATGAGTTTCCCACGTACACGCACGAGCAGCGTGGCAACTACAACTACTAATCTTTGAGGCTTTGTATCTCAGCTTACCCTAAATTACTTCAGTGTGCGGCTACACGTGGTGACACAATAGTATGGTGTGCTCTGGCACCGCAGGCTGTCATCGCTAAAAGAGCCACGTCTCAGGCGTCAGGCGACACACTACCCCTTTCCAGTACACCCTATCAGAGTTCCGGCAAAGGCGTTATATAAACGTTAGGTTGGCTTCTCCTGCGGCACATTGTAGCTGCAGAAAAGCCAGAGTTTCATGGGTAATATCGCTGCCAAAGAAACATCGATTAGCTGCAGTCTTCCTCCATAGTTAGGGGAAACGTTGAGCCTGATAGAACAGAACATTTCACGACAGCGGCTCACGAGTGGGTCGCCGACCCCAAAGTGACGCCTACGTGTTAAAGTGTGCGTATACCAGACAACCCTCAATTTGTGCTGTGTCTCAAGGCTTCGTTTGTCTTTGCCTACCTTGAAGAATTAGACTGCGTTCGCATAAAACTGAATTCGTTCACTTCGGCGTGCATAACATTCAAGTCGAGGACACATACATCACACTTTTCTTTCGGCAGAAAAAATTTTCTGCTATATCATCTATCGCAATTAGCGCAACGCAAAGTTGCTGCTATCTTACCAAAGTCTTTAGTAAGCTCGAGAAAAACTGTTTTACCACGTATTCAAAAGGAGACGGTACTGCCACAATGCGGTTGAAATTTGTTCCATTTTTTACGAAAGCTTCTGAACTTTCCTATCGCTCAGATAAAAAGTCTGCCATTCGAAATGCCAGGCAATTTTATCTTTTTCTGGTTTTCCAGAGAGAAGATTTTTAACTCCCAGTCATTGTGTTTTTTTAATCGTGTGCTGCAACTCGGCTGACAAATGCATCGAAACACAATCCACTGCTAAACTGCCACGTTATTCGCTGAGCCTGATCGTCGATTATGGTGAACGGGAATACATTTCTTGATATCACATACCTCTTGAGAAGTGGGCAAATATTCAGCGACAATATAAGTGCTCGACCATTTCGACAGCGAAAGAAAGGACAACGGAATCGGCACACAAATGGTTGGTGCGCGGCGAAGTAAGCTTTTCAGGAATAGACCGCAGTCCTAAGATGTCTTAAAAGAAGTGAAGGTGCATGTGGTGCTCTTCTGCTGGAAATGAGGTGCGCACAGTATTCCGGTGAACACCTTAAGATGTGCTCCTCTGCGCCACTTGTTTCGGCCGCTTCATCCCAAATACCTGGTGATTTGATCGCACGGTGGTTCCTTCATGAGTCAGTAAAGCAATTTTTTCCCGAATTTGAAAACACTCTCAAGAGTCAGCGAGACAAGTATGTCCCACTTTTTTAAACATTGAAGCTGTTTAGCAAATCGTTCCTTGCGAGTCGATCGCAGAAGACTATCATCTCAATGGGTATGTGCCGCTGTGCGGCTACATGAGAACGAGTACAGAAAGAAAGAAAGAAAGAAAGAAAGAAAGAAAGAAAGAAAGAAAGAAAGAAAGAAAGAAAGAAAGAAAGAAAGAAAGAAAGAAAGAAAGAAAGAAAGAAAGAAAGAAAGAAAGAAAGAAAGAGACAGACCGATGGAAAGAAAGAGAAAGAGAAAAATTCTTGCCGCAAGAATATTCTTCACGGGGCGGGATTCGAACCTGCCTACGCTCGATCCGAATCAAGCGTCCTCGAATCATGAATCACTCGGGTATCCAGTCATGCTAGCAGAGCATAGCATAGCCTTGTCTAGTATAGCGTAGCAAGAGGATGGAAAAGTAAAGTGAGCGTGAGAGGGAGAGATCTGATGGTTAGGAGGAGGGGGAGAGTAAAGCGTAGCACAGAAAGAATGAGAGAAATAGAGAGAAAGTAATGCAGAAAGAAATGAGAGACAGAGAGAACATCAACGAAAGACAGAGAAAGAAGTAGAGAGAGAGAAAAAAGATAGAAAGAAAGAGGAAGCAAGCATCGCGTCGTCTAGCGACCAGATACCGCACCACCTGTCCTAGCCGCGCATGCTCAGTAGCTTAGCCACGCCCACCGACGGAGACATCGCGCGCAACCTCCGCTCTATAGTGCATAGCCTGGCTGCGTACTTCCGAGGAGGAAGTCACGCATCTTAAATCTATACGTGTCGGTCGACGGTGATCACAAGGGGCGACGTGTCTGTGGTTCGCTGTGCGAAGCTTTGCGCGACTTAGTGCAAACTGCCGGAAATTTTTTCAGTAAAGTACTGGCTTAATATTCAAGAAATTTATGTTATACTATTTCTTTGTAGTTTCTATATATATAAGCTGGTTTTTACATCATCACGTCAAAAATACAGACAGACCTACAAACGGTTAAGATGCAATAAAACTTTTCATTTAACTATCCCAACTTCCCTACGATAATTTCCTCCCGGTTTTACTCAGTTCGCTTCTTCCCAAGCAGCGGTGTAATGCAGCAAAGCCAGAGTCGCAGTAATTGACTGGTTGTCATAGTAAAGCCCACAAATTTAGCTGACGGGTGCTGTAACTTCACGACGACAACCTTAGTCATGAAATTCTTCCCTCAGACTCGTACTCAACCTCCAAGTTCAGTTCAGCTCTGAGAAGCTTAAAACAGTATGTGGGTCTAGCATCCCAATTAACATTAGCGGTGCCATTTCTCCATCTGTGGAAAAAGATCGATCGATCGATCGACTGACTGACTGACTGACTGACTGACTGACTGACTGACTGGACTGACTGACTGACTGACTGACTGATTGATTGATTGATTGATTGATTGATTGATTAATTGATTGATTGATTTATTGATTGATTGATTGACTGATTGATTGATTAGATCGATCGATCGATCGATCGATTGACTGACTGATTGATTGATTAGATCGATCGATCGATTGACTGACTGACTGACTGATTGATTGATTGATTGATTGATTGATTGATACCTAACGCATCATAGCAACAATATGGTTAAAGAAACGACGCAATCACGGTCTCCTAATTGAGCTTCATTACGTGGGGTCCTCCCTTCAAGAAGGCCATAAAGAGATCGCTTGTTTCCTGTCCCGTCAGATCACGGTTTCTGTAACAAGGAAAACGAAAACAGCCAGCCACATCGGCAGCACATGCACTGGCGAAAAAATATTACCATGACCATTCTTGGGGCTCTACCAAAAGAAATTAGAACTTCAATTCTACTTCAAATTTCAAAAATTAGTTGAGAACGAAGGACAAAGAACGCCCAAATAACACGTTCTGTTTTTCCTTTTGTTTTCATTTCTCCGACCCATGCTGAGTGCGTCGTTTACAAGGTGAACCAATACCAAGTCACCTAACTCTACCACTACAGTCAGTTCGAGACGCTTTCGCGCAGAGAACGTCAGTATTTCACATCAGGTGCCAACAATTACTTGCCTGCTGCACAAAATTCGCCGATGCCTGCGTCGCGGCCGGTAGCAGCAGCGTCGTCTGCAAAAGCAGCGCAGTCGACAGCACGGTGAGGAGCGCCGCCGCCCACAGGGCGGCAGCACACATCGCGCCGTCCTGTACGCCTCCACGTCCAGGGCACTGCGACACACACACACACACAAGAAAGGGCAATTTGCATTTGTAATGAGCCAGGAGAGCACGCTGAATATGCGTATTCTACGCTCAAATCGTGCACACAAAATCGGGAAGACAGCGCGGCGCCCTCTCTCGCTGTAACAAAGAACCCCGAGCAACGGACGTGGCCAATTACGCACTCAGAAAACCACGTGCTCCTACCCATGTTTGTCTTCTGCTCGGATTCTCTCGCTCCACTCCCTTTTTCACGCCTCGTTTAAGCCCCCCCCCCCTCCCCCACTTCCGAGCAACGACTTGTAAAGTGTATGTTTCAAGATGGCACGTTTATTGCGCGACCTGTGTTTAATGCACCCGCGGACAAGGGAGTTCAAACCGAAACGTACTACTGGAGGCGCAGTCTCGAGTTGATAATAGTTGTGCTGCCTGTTGCGGTGGGAGTCTTGCGAATGAACGGGCGAGTTCTTAAAGACGACTTGCCTGTAGCCGTGCCTCTCATGTCTGAAACATCTCTGATAAGCACGGGCTGCTGACTTCATTGATTATCTCAGAGTAGGTGATGATAACTTCACCGTGGACGTCGGTTAATGATAACGCCAGTTATGTATAGGTTAGGTACGCCCGCTTGGTTGTTTACATTAGTCAGAGGTTAAGTGTCGTCAGTCACTAACCAGGCCCTATCTAGGACATCGGCATCGCGCACTGTCTAAGCCCTCCCACAAACCTAGCCAATGAAAGGAATAGAACGAAGGGCCAGTTGGTAGGGTTTCGCACTCCTCGCAATGCGAAGGAAACAACTCGCTACCGGCTCCTTACCGGCGGCGAGTGGTTTGTTCGTCCGCTTTGAGTCACTTCTTTACCTTATCGCGTAATGCCACCCATCATTCAAAAACTACAAAAACGGCCCCTATCAGTTTCACGACTTCTTATGCAGAAGTTTAGGAGATGGTGGAGGCTTGAAGACATGAGAATCCCCGAACAAGGGCTGTGAAGAGATGAAAACGCCTTGAAGAAAGGGTGTAAAGAGATGGCAGTGCCTTTGAAGGAAACTGTACGAAGCATACGCATACACGCACTAAGGTAGCCAGATGCTGGCTTGAAAAAGACAAGACCGCTTGTCTAAAGTCTCCCGGCCCCCACCTCCCTTGACCCCAGCAAGGACAGATACTGAAGTTTGGTCTCCCGCAGGTACACTGTACGGTCCATCAATGTCCCTAATCTGCTTTTAGATGTGAAGCATCTTATAGCGGAGTACAATCCGGTGGTGGTGGTGGTGGTGGTGTGCGGCGTGACCACCCTTACTGCGCATGCACAAGCCCTCTCCACACACCTCCTCTCCCTCTCCACTCCCCTCCCCTCTCCACTTCCCTCTCTCCGCTCCCCCTCTCCACTTTCGCTCTCCCCTTTCTCTCTCCATCTCCCATTTCCCTCTCCCCTTTCCCTCTCTCCCCTACCGCTCTCCCCACCCCTTCTCCACATCCCCTCTCCCCTCTGTCTCTCTCCTCTCTGTCTCTCTCCTCTCTCACCTCTCCACTCCCTCTCTCAAACGCGGGCTCTACATGGCGAAACGCTGCTTCGCATCGCCTCATGGTCCCCTTTAGCGGGAGATGGTGTGATTTTTGTAAACCTTGTATGCTTTTCTTATGCGCACACGATATGTTCCGCTCGGTACAATAGATTCTCCTGGTACATCGGCAGCGTCACTTTTCAACAAAAAAGGAGCGTTGCTCGTTTAAACGGATGGTAAAACCATAAGGCGGCCTTCCAACTTGCGCGTTTCAAATAAAGTGGAGTTAGCTTCTTAAATACATACTATGGGAACGCCTAATGAAGAGCTAACAGTAGACCGGGGCTAATAACGTCCATGTGTGCCTGTAAAAAAGAAACATATCGCGACATTCGGTGTCACAGATGGTAGAAGTAGAATATATATATATATATATAATATATATATATATATATATATATATATATATATAAAATTGCAGAGAATAACTTCTTGGACGCCGGTAAATAATATATGATAATCAATGTTTCTGACGTAGGGCGGTCCCACGGCCGAAACCTAAAGAAACCCTTCTGTTTTTCGACGTGTGTGTTTTTTTATTCATATATATATATATATATATATATATATATATATATTGATATATATGTATATATATATAGAAGGGCTCCGGCTAAGTACACGGGCCTCAAACGTTTTCGCCTCCATCTGAAAATGCAGCCGCCGCGGCCGGGATTTCATTCCGCGACGTTCAGGTCAGCAGTCGAGCGCCATAACCAGTGGGCCACCGTGGCGGGGTCGCATGACTATCTTGCGTGATCACCTAATTTCACTTCGTTTCGTGCGCTTTCGACTGCGCAAGCGGAGTTAGTGGCGTGTAGCCGAAAAGCGCGAAATCCTGATAGGCTCAGCGCTCTTGCTGACGTTTTCCACCCGATTTAGGAAGAGATAAGATTGCACCTGTAAGAAGGGCATCGAAGGCGAGAAAGAAACCACTCTCTCGTCTTTGAACTCGAAGCGGTTAAGAGGCCCTTTAATAGTGTGAAATACGGTGTACCTCCGCTCCGGGACCAGACTGTATACGCAGAGGGCCGCGAAGCACAGCGTTAAGTGTAAGCCGGATGATTTGAATGTGAATGAGCTGCCACGGCCGGCTGAAGATTGCCTCCGACTCGAGCTGAGCCAATTTAGGAAAAGGGTATCTGCGAAGCAGTGGCACTCTTCTCTTTCATGTCGCATTGATTACGTCTCTCGCGGTGCTTTACAGAACAGTCCTTAGATTCGAGACCAAAAAGAAAAAAAAAATCAAGAAAGTCGTTGGCCTGCATGCAAATCAGAATTGCCGGTCCGGTGAACGAATGCGAAAGCCACTTAAAACAAGTCACGCAGACGATTCGAATGAACATTTGTCAAGATGCGGCACGACGTGTCGTATTTCTTTCTTTTTTTTTCGAATGCGTATTCGTATGAAAACAAGTGTTCTTTCCCAATTGTCAATATAGGTCCAAATGTCTGAAATGGTGCTCATTCTTGAATCTCCGTTTAAGAGAACTGCGATTCGCATTAGGCGGCAGAATGGCTGTGCATGGGCACAAGAAAGACGGGGTAGCATTGGTGTCCGAGCAATAACATTAGAGAAGTTGGGTAATGTAACGCACCACAGCTCGTAAGGCGAGATTTTCTTTCGCAGTGGGCTGGTCGTCACAACGAGGTCGCAGCGGCTGCGAATAGAGCCCATGACCTTGTGTCAAGGAGCAGAAACTGTTACTCGCAGTAAGAACGCAATCTTCGGACCCTCTTAAGATGAAATTGACTGTATTATGAAGGATTCTCAGCATTGCTGGTTCGCAGAGAGAGGCTCGCTCAGAGGGAGAGAAGGGGAGGAGCTTCATTGTACGCTCGCTCGAACAGGGAGCAGGTGTACGTTCAACGACGCTTCGCAAGATTTCCTTGGCGTGGCGGGCATGTCAAGTACAGCAGCAGTGATTGCAACGCTGCTTGCGTTCCATCGCAGCAGTGATAGTAAGACGCGCTGTGGGTGAGTGAACGGGTGGAATCGGCCACGGCCATACTGGAACGCTACCGTATCGTCGTATAAGCATATCGTCGCTGCGGGAGCCACATGGTTTAACCTGAAGAACAAAAAATCCTTAGCGTAAACTGCCGAAACTTAGGAGCAAAACATAATTCCTGACGAAAGGGACCACAGCAGATGCAAAACAGTGCAATAAAGCCTTACTACCGCGGCGCAGCTTAACATAGAATAAGAAATAAGGAGCAATGACACAACACAGAAATACTTAGAAAAAAACTTGCAGAACAGAGAAATTCAACAGCCTGACGAAAGGGGGCGTCAGCTTTACTGTTTCTACGGCTTTCGCAGAGTGGGGCTACTTCCACCTCTACCCGAACTTCTCATCAGTACCTCCATAAAGTCATGAACAAAAGGCAGGCCATTGTGACAAGCACATCATCACTTTAATCTTTGCATCGCTTGCGAAGTCTTGTTGTTTCTCGGACTCTGCCAATGCAGGTGGGAGGCTAGGGGTGGGAGGGTGGGGTGGCGGTGAAGCTTGCCGCCCCTGATGGGGAAGCCTTCGCACGTCTGTGCTCCATGGAATGTTGAACAAACTGTGAATACCAAGCATAAGCTCGGAATTCCATATACGTCTCACGTCCCAGCGGTGTCGTTTTTTTCAAGGAACAGTCGCACACAGCAATAATCCAGGCTTACGGCACACGACCACAAAGTATAAACTCCCACTTTACGTTTTCTTCTGAGCGAATGATACAGCTACTGACGAAAAAGAACATCGCATCGCTGTGCGCTAGCTTTACTATACTGATACTGTTTTATCAACGATGCAAATTCCGTGCCTTCCTGCATAGGAAGGAACGCTACACGTTCACTTAAAATCTATAACGTCCACGTTGGCTATCTTTGAGGCGGTGCGAGTCAACTCGTTTCACCAGGAAGCGTTGCGAATGTCTGTCATCAAGATGAGCTCAATGAGCGGATAGCGCTCATCTCCGCTGCTGTTCGTTTGACTCGTTCAATCAATAACGTGTGTATCTCTAGAACTCGCTCTTCTGTACAGCGGCATCTCAAGTAAGAAGTCCAAAATTGAGACATGAATGGCCACTCACAAGCCTAATCCCAGTACTAGAACATCTACACGGGAATGGACATTCGCATACCTGATCTCAGTACTATAACATAATTGTCCACGTAGCAGGAATGTTCACATATAGGAAACATCCAATCATTACTATTATTATGGTTTAATGGCGCAAAGGCTACAATGGCCATAGAGCACTAAAGCAATGTAAAATGTAAATGCATCGGTGTGATCATTGACTATGGCTAAGTGCAACGTGGCTGTACCCTTAGCCATAGTCATTGTTCCAGGCTTGCAGAGAAGTTGATCGAGGTGATCACAAAACGGTCATCGGGTACTTGCCTGCATTTTGAAGACAGCTGTCAAGATAGCAGGAGCAAATGCTGATAGCTACAAAAACACGATAAACACCAGAAAACACCGGGAAAAATGTGACCAGGAGAATCTGTTAATAATTAACAACGACAACAATAATGTCTGATTGAGCGTATATGTTTCTAACATAAATTTCTGATTCTTCTAAATACTGTACTATGCGTGCGCAGTGATATTTTGAAAAGTTTGCATTGGCCATTGGCCCAAAATCTTTCCTAATGACAGTGGTCGTCTATCCAATTTGTTGAGTTTTTCGAGAAAAAAAGAATTCGTACCCTGAACATCATAACTTTTTACAATGTAAAGAAGTCGTTCTATGTCTTCTTCTGCCTCTTCGCATGAGCATGCCGCACTGTTCGTTATTAGTATCCTACACAAGAAGCTTCTAGTATAGGCAGTGCCTAGCCGAAGCATATAAATTGTTCTTTCGATAGTTCGGGTATGTTTAGTAGCAATAATAAACTCCATTCCAGGATCAATTGCTGCTGTCATGTTTGATTTTAAGGTAGTCACATGCTACTCTGATACAGTCACACTAGTAAAAAAAATGCATGAGAAAAAAAAAAGGCAGCAGCCGAGCAAACAATTACCGGCATCTCCCGTTCAAGTATGAAAAAAAAAACCGCCATTAGGCAAACGATGTCTGAAATCCAGTTGTCGGAAAGCGCAGTCATCATGCAAGGGTCATTAGGTACCCTTCAGCTCCCACCCGCCGTGAGATGTAGCAGTAGTTAATGATACTTTTTAATCTCCAGAGGCCTTTTGAGCACGAGGAACGATCGTGTTAGCAACATCCATTTCGTGGAGAACATGCTGCCTGACGGTGCGTATGAAAGAAAAAGAGAGTTTTGTTTCTAAAAGGAAACCCGCGCATGTATATTCCTTTTCGTCTCGCCTCTAACGCTATACTAGCGTTTTTATGCGTGAAATTTCGACGCAAACGAGGGATATTCAATACGGTGCCCTTCATTAAGCTGCAATAAAAGGAGAGCGGCATTTCTGGGCCATCAAGGGTAACACCGAGTTGCACTGCAACTGAAAAATAGCATGTAGCTTGCTTCTTCTTTCAATGACCTTGCGCTGGAAACCCAAGCCGCCATGCTTTTCTATTGACGGCGTCGTTTTTAATATCTGTTTCGAGATACAGCGCTGAACGAATGAAATATTCGCTTGTTTAAGCGTGCTGCGTATGCCGTGAAGTCCCAAATCCATCAGAAAGAATTATGTTGTTGTGAGATGTCTGTATAACCTGTCACAATCCATCATTGAATACGCCTATAGTGAGTACTCCATCAATACTGGCTAGTTCGATGTTATGCTCCCCCATATTGCTCGAAGTGTAGTGAGCATTCTCGCGTCGTACGGGAACTTCGAATCGATGTATATGGCAGTTCACCCAACCTATCGTTCAATCTTCTCAACGCCCATAGCGCAACAAAGGTCAGAATACGGGAGACGCGGTCACAGCGCTGCATCCGCGTCTCCCCCTCCATGTCTCCCCTTCCACGTTGAAATTGATTATCAGCATGCCCCATTTTACGCTATTTCATTCTTCCCTTTCCTGACTTGTACCTCTTTTAAAGACGATAGTCTTTCTTGGGATACTTAAACGGAGAAATTTTGGTCTGTCTTTCTGTCTTTCTGTTTGTCGGCACGTCCCTCGATTCAGCCACCCGACCAAAGTTGAACCACTTGCCCAAGGGCCAGCCATCTTGAACGGCTGACTAGGTTCATACTTGTGTACGTTGTTGATAAAAAAAATCACAGCATATCCACGGAGTGAATGATGATGAGTGGGCGAAGCTGCGGAGGTTCATCGGTAAACCGTGAATCTTCAGTGAATTCTGCCCAGTACATCATCACCGACGTGAGATCGGGCGCGTTAATACTAAAGGTTCGATGAGAGTTATGCGACTTGCAGCTCACTTTAATTTTACATGTACGCTGTGAATTTTCATTGTTTAGAAAGCCATTGCTTTAGAAAACGTCTGGCGTCTTTCGTTAAGCAGCTGGCGTCTTTTTCGTTTTGCTTTAGAAAACATCTGGCGTTCTTTAGTTTTGCTTTTAGAAAACATCTGGCGTCTTTCGTTGGTTTATTTCATCAATCAACGGCGTTTTGAACAAAATTTTTATTGTTTAATCACGCACAGGAGAAATCTCACCAGGCACTACCTTGGAGGTAAACAATGGCTGCTAATGGGAATGAGAGACAGAAGAAGTTGGCTTTTAGCTAACACTTACACTTCTACTTCTACTAACGTTTCCTACTGGAACATGCCAATGGCTGCTAATGGGGAATGAGAGACAGAAGAATTCGGCTTTTAGTTAACGCGCACGCTGCGAATTTTTTATTGTTCAACAACGCACAGGAAAAATCTCCCACCGGCACCACCTTGGAGGTCAAGATCTGGTACTAGCGTTACGACTGGTTACGCACTACGACTACGAGGGACGAACGGGTGCCGCTTTAAGGAGCTTCACCCCTAAAAGCAAACATTACGCATATCTGAGGCGCAACATCACTAGGCAAGTATTAGGTGGTGTGTTCCTTTAATAGAAAATGCATACATACTTAATTCTAAAGACCCTAGTTTCTTAAGCTGCGCTGAAAATGCGACTGCGCGTTAAACTTGACTTCCTCCGTGCCCTCTGCACGAGCTCATTGTTGTGTTTCGGTTTCGGTTCTGTATTGCACTGTACGAATGCCATGGGGCGCCGCTCTGGCATTCCTTTTACCCAGGCGACGTCTAAATAAAAGAGTGTGTGGAGAGTACTCGTTGAGTGCGGGCGTTTCTTATGCTTCAGCGCTTCGCGCCAAACCGCGTGTTCAGGCTGGCTGGCGTCCCCACCGGTCTTCGCCTGCTGCTGCGCCGGGACTACCAGCCCGCAACACAGCACTGATGTTTCCCGACGTATTTCCAGATGGCGTCCATATCTCACGCAGCGCCTCTCCTATCGTCTTTAGACGACATTTGCAGCGAAGCACGCAGATACGCGGCCAACTTTTTTTTTCCCTCTCTTGTTCGTTCTCTGTTTCATTCTGTGTTCGCTCATATTTTCTGTACAATCGCTAAGCGAACGCTGTCCAAACAAGGCGGCCTTACTAGTTCTAGCTTTTATTCGTTTTTATTCATTCGTTGCTTCTTTCTTCTGTTCGTCATTGCCAGCAAGTAGAAGTGTGGTGGGTGTCATGCAATAATCGGTGTTCCAACATACTAGGCCGTTTTTCCTCTTTTTTTATCGCTTATTTTTCCTCTCATCTGTAGTGAAACTAGTATTTCCAACAAGCTATCAAAGCATGATGTGAGAGTGGAATGGAGGGAGGGGGGAGGGCTATTTTAGCTCAAGTATCCACTGCCGTTTCGTAAACACAACAGTGAATGAGTTTCTAGCGGGGCCTCTACGCCCTTTCTTCCTTGCGTCATCTTCTTCCCGAACGGAGGCTAGGGCGGCACCCAGGAATTCAGTCTTCAATAAATTCCACCACACCTAACACCCACATCTCCACATTCCCCAATATCAGCAACCAAAATCCGCTGTTAGAGCCTCTAGACCCTAAACAAAAAAAAGGACAGCCATACCACGAAATGTAATGAACAACAGAAGAAAACCAAAGACCATCAAGCACTCGCGGTCATAAAGCGAGCATCCGCTCATCGCCTGGCGCCCTCGTACGTGGATGGCAACAGAAACTGGGAAAATAGGGAAAGCGAAAGAGAGAGAGAGGGAAAAAATGAAGGGAGATGGCAAGAGAGTGCGAGCCGCTGTGCTGCGTAGGGGTGCTGTCGGCAGCATGAACGCCCAAGGTCTGCTGCTAAGACGGCAGTCTCTCAAACAAGGCAAAGGCCGAAGCGATGTGGAAGCGGGAAGAGGGTTGCTCCCGTCGCCGCCAGAACGAGGGTGAGAGAGAGAGAGAAAGTGGGCGAGGGAGAAGAGAGGAGAGGGCGCCGAGATTTATGATGTCAATCGGAGCACGCGCAGCACCGTGCTTGGTGCGCTGCTGTCATTTACCGCGAGGGGTCCCCCCTGTTCTTCCCCTAGGCATTTGTCGCTCCCTAAACTTGCTTCCCAACCGAGTCACCCTCCTTTCCCTCGACTCACGAATCCACAGCCACATTTTTTTTTCTTCCTTCCTCACCGCAGTGACGCATTTTCCTCGTCGTGATACTTGTTCTTTTTTTCGTTTCGCTTTTGTTTTTTAGTTTTCGGTAGTGGCAACATTAACACATTTTTCTGTCCTCCCCATTTTGCGAGTCTGCTAAAGTATTCAACGCTGTTGAAACTGGGAAAAGAAAATGTGCTCACGGGCGCGCGCGCTCGCTTTTAGCGCAGTGCGAGGAAAGACTAAAGGTCTAACGAAACTGCTACGCGTGCTCAAGTGTACCGTAGAACAGCGTACATTATACGCGCGGAGCTGTATAGAACAGGCGTGCAGCTGAGACAATACCACGCGCGTATTGTTTTGCCTTTCTTAGCGCCGATCATTATTCTTCAAACTGTCTCTGTCGGAGCTATTAAAATATTCAAAAACGCCAGGCCTGCGCGGAAAGCGCAGCACAGTCACAGCGAAAGCTGAAAGAGCGACATTTCTAAAGGCCGTTATAAGCTCTCTCGCGGTTACTAACGCAAGTACACTAGCAACGTACCCACTACGCCAATAATCATAATTTTGTGAAGTTGGGAAGCACCCATCACGACAATATTCTTCATTCTACGGATAAGCGAGGTGCCACCTGTAAGACATTTTGTGCACTTTGTTGATGCGACGGTTGATGACGATGAAGAATTATGGCTGAGTTCTTTGTAAAGGGTTGGAAGCTTTAAACGAGCCACTAGTTACGTAATTCGCATTGTGTGACGCCCGGTCGTTATTTAACTCTCTCACAACGCTTTATAACATACGTTAACGTGAAAAAAAAATCTCGTGTATGGTAGCTGATTCAACTATCCATCGCGTAGTTTCATCCTTTCATCATACACGAGTTAGGCCAAGATTGTGTCAGTGCACCTTCATTATCATTGTCCAGAAAGGAATTGTCATTCCTAAACCCTCCACATTTGCGCTTGTCTGATGTCCGCAATTTTCATCTATTTATGCAGTGATCCGGTTCACAATAAATCATTGTTGAAAGTTAGCGCCTGTGTGTGTGTCGATCCCTGTCCCGTCCTCGTCAATTCAGTATTGCGCTTAACATTATAGATGTCGCGCCAACAAGGCCAAAGATCCACCCTTGCTATAGAAACTTCTCACTATACCTGTTATCTTAGTTATGGATAGCATGCTGCTGATTTTTTTGCTTAATCTACTTGGAAACGCATTTTCACATGAAATCAAACACTGTTCTTGAATTATTTTATTTTAAACGAATTTGTTTGGTCAGTTGCTGAACTAGTAGGCCCATATTGATTTATTCAAGAATATTTTTCGCTGATATCGTTTTCATTTAACTCTAGCTTGATTTTTTTTTTTTTTGCTATAATACAACACCACTTTTACTCCTGTTACTCTGCCCTTATAAATAGCTATATTACTTGCATTGGTAATCCCCCGCCACGGTGGAACAGTGGTTATGGGGCTCGATTGCTGACCCGAAGGTCGCGGGATCGAATCCCGGCCGCGGCGGCTGCATTTTCGATGGAGGCGAAAATGTTTGAGGCCCGTGTACTTAGATTTAGGTGCACGTTAAAGAACCCCGGGTGGTCGAAATTTCCGGAGCCCTCCACTACCGCGTCTCTCATAATCATATCGTGGTTTTGGGACGTTAAACCCCACATATTATTATTGTATTGGTAATCAGTTACATAAGGGGCCCCTGAAGCCTAGTTTTATCAGAGCTGCTTCTGAATATCTGTCAGCACGTTGTTTCGCGCTGAGATCTCAATAAACTCGACTTGACTCGACTTCCCCTCACTTAACTTTACAACACAAACATACCAATACAGCATCGTTCCGACCGCAGTTCGTGAGCGAAGCATTATTAGGCCTCACTGTATTACAAGCCGAAAGCCTCGAGCCTACTATAATATTAAGGTCGAAGGCCCCGACAGGTAACTCAGTCCGACCGGTGATCAATGCTGTCTAAGCTAGCCGCATGTACTCAGAATGACAATAAGTGGCCGAGTCATCGCGAAGTACGCGGAGTTAAGTCTCGACGAGCCGCTCCTAATTTAAGCGCACTGCGAAATCGATTCTTAATGCAAAACGTTACGGCGCGCACGTCCCGAGTCCGGTCGATGACGACTGTATGTAAGACCGGAGTGCTTAATAAATTAAAGGAAACCGCACCAGGGAGCAACGTGACTCCTGACTCTGCGTATGCGGGGAGGTATATACGGGCAGCTTCGAGCACTTGAGACTATATAACAACGCGTCTGGCAGATTCGGTGGCCCGAATTCTGCCGATCTAACCACAACTATGTAATGCCCAGTGTATGATATATGCATATTGAGTGGATTCAGCGCGATACAACTGGGACAGAGGTGAAGAAAGGACACAGTATGCTTAACAGAATCCAACTCCCTCAAATGTCAGTTCTGCGTATCACATACGCAGTTAAAACTCGATGTAACGTAATCGGTAAAATGGGCTTTAACTTCCTTATAAGGAAACTTCGTTACGTTCGAACTTTGAAGCGAAATACAGTAACCAAAGGCTGCTTTATTTTTCTTTTTTTATTCCTTTTTTCTTGCATGGGAAGTGCCGGACGAATGTTTGAACGATACTGCAGTGCAAAACTAACTTAAATGGCGCAAAAAAAAAAATCAGTTTTCTGAATCTGGGATCCGTTGACCGCTGCTTGATGCCGCTCCGCTGAAGAAGTACTATTAACAGCGGCCGAACGTCACACGTGAACCTGAAAGGAATTAAGGTCCAACGCACTCTGGGTAAGATAAGCGTTCGCAAACACTGCATGCAACTCAACCATATCACCATTGGCCCAAGTAGAACATTCAATTTATTTCTTCGGTCTTCCTTTGGGGAGTACTGCATGTTCGTTATGTCGAAATCGCGCAAAGCTCGCTTTGCTCTATGGACTATCGAAATGCATGGGGTTCTACGGACATTGAGTTGTGAGAAGTGAAATACTGTGCTATATCGAGAATATTGTTATATTCAAGTTCGTTATCTCCAGCTTTAACTGCGCTACAGTATTCTGGTACCTCTAAATTTTTATTTGTACATGGGAAACAAAAGCATAGCCTGTTAGCAGCACTTTTAATAAGCTGGATCAACTTTTTCATTTGTATATGGTTCATGATTCTAAAGGATTTACTCCGACTTAACAAAATGCCGCTGGGCATAGAAACCGTTTTTAAGCCTCATTTCACCATGGGACACGTGATCGCTATCCCGAAAGACCGCACACCTGCGAACGATCAAAGCGGGGTCGTTTACAAAGTACAATGCAGAGATTGCGACGCTACTCACCTCAGCAAAAGAGGCAGGAAACGATAAACGAGGCTCAAAGAACACAAAGGGGACGTCGCTAAGGCTCCCCATACCACGCGTTCCAAGACAGAGCTCGTCGAACACTGCTGGACAACAGGGCGTAGCTTCGACTTCAACAATGCGACGACGCTGGCTCGGGAACAAAGGTGGGGCCAAAGAGAACTCCTGGAATCACGGTTCATCCTTCGCGACAAATCGGCTTGCAACAACAACCGCGGCCACCTACCGGACGTTTGCATTAACGTATGTGACTAACAGTGGACTGGGCGACCTCCGCTCACTTGGTGCCAGTGTATGCCGAGGATGCCACTCGCATAGGTGGCGAAACGTCTGTGTGACTGTTGTCACGTTTTGTTGTGTTAAGTGGGAGTAAATTTTTTATAAACATGAACTCACCCGGCTTTTGGAACATTTTCTCGTATATCGTTCAGCAAAGCAGTGGGTAATATAATATAATAATATAATATAATAATAATATAAGTAATAATATAAGTGAGGTAATATTGAACTCACAACTCCAGTAAAAATTGATTTTCTTTCTTCTGTGAATATGCCCTCAATGCAAGAAATAAAAGTGTAACTGGATACTTTAATTGCCCTGGATGTGTTACAGGGCTAATGTTTGGTTACGTGTGAAGTGAAGCTTTTGAAAAGGGCTTAATGGAAATGTTGCAATGTTCGTGAAGTTATTGCGCTTGCTACGACAACGGAACAAAAAAAGAAGTGGATGTACGTCTATTTTATTGTTTTGTTATTGATGCGGCCGTTGTTGTTATTGGCGCTGTTGTTTTATTTTGTCACTGTTCCTGCCTTCGTTGCTGCCGTTCTTGTTATTATTACTGCTGTTTTCCTTGTTGATGTTGCTATTCTTGTTGTCGGCGCTGTTCTCGTAACTGTTGTTGTCTTTGCTATTGCTGTTGTCGTTGTTGCTGCAACTATTTATGCTGCCATTGCTGTTGTTGAGCCAGTGTAACAATAAGCGCAATACAGTCATGAACGTTCATGAACGCACAAAGAATTTCAACAAGTCGTCGACAAGGCCTAGTGTTTGTTGCGAAATATCCCAAGACTTCAAGCAGAGCGGTAGAAATGGGGAAGAACAATATCAGAGCCATTCCCCAAATGTGAATGTGGAAGCCAGCGGCCGCTGCTGCTGCTGAAAAAAACATTTATTTACAGATGTTATTTACAGGGAGCGTGGGCCGCGGCTTCCACATTCCACATGTCGTTTTCGCACGCATTCGTGCTTCTGTACACCTTGGCGCGCTTTCGATTCCCGCTCTTCATCCAAGCGAACGACACGCGTCCGTCTCATAGCGAGCCCAAAGGCCAACCGCTGAGAACAGCGCCAGCGCGACCTCTACGTATCAAGACAAAGGGGCACAACGATTGGTGGGGAGTGTCGGCGCCGAGTACCGCTACACTTGTGAAAGAGGCATCGGTGGTGGCCAAGGGTACCTGTGGCTAGAGGGCGATGAGCGAGGGCACGCGGAAAATTGCTGTTGTACGCGGCTTTTCATTACGTACGCGATCTCCCATAACCTACTCGTATACAGCATGCCTGTAAAAAACTATGTCTCGATATCTCGAGAAAGACGTTGGCAATTATTGAAAATCTTCGCAAACCTCATTCTCTCTCTCTCGCTCACACAAAGAAAGAGGATAGTGAAGGGTGTTGTCGGGAATTACATAAATCAATTCCACACAACTTTCATTCGTATCACTGCGCAGGCAGAAATATACCGCGGCCTTCCAGCAGAACTGGCGCCGCAACATTGGATTGCTTCCAGTCGCACTAGTGCCTGTATGACGTGCCCCAAGACCAGCGTTCTGCGGCAAAAATATCGACCGCCACGAAGGAGCGGAACGTCCCGTCCCCTTCAATGGCCTTCGCTGCGCTACTGCACTCATAAAAGTACTCTTATTTGCTATATACCTGCGCATTACGTTTATCCGGTATAATCGTAATGGTGTATCAGTGTAGGCACGTACACGGCGTATCGCTGCATTACCTTTAGATACTTCCCATACGCGTACAAACATTCATCGATCACCGCACAGCGGACGTACAGTTCGGTGCTGTTGTTATTTTTTTTTTACACGCGCATCGCTTGCGACCTTTCTCCCCATGAATCAAATTTGAATGAGAGCATGGTGCACGTGAGCGACCAAAACTTCCCCGAAAGTGTTCGCGGAGTTTTCCTCTGCTTTCAGGCATATACTTGAAACATGAGCACGCCGACGGACTCGCTGCCCTGCGCTGTCCACTACCCTTAAGAACATCTCCGCATACATATATTATTATTCTTTTTTTTTTTTTAGTTTCGTGAGCGCGTACAGAATGTTTGCGATGTACTGCCTACGGACCGGAAAGCTGCCATAACTTCGATGATGCAAGGTTTGATGACTGTTTCTCTTGTTTTTCGTAGATTTCCTTGCTGATACTGCGCATACACAACGCTAGTGGTACGCAGGGCAACTACTTATACTCGTAGAGTTTCCAGGAAAACGGAAGGGTAATGATGCACTGCTGAGGTGCACGCAGGGTTTGCACCCTGCGTGCACCCTGCAGTGCATCATTACCCTTCCGACAAGCAGACGAAACAGACGAACAATCACAATAAAACGAAAAGGACACGGACCGAGTATTCGTGTTCTGAATGCAAGTCTGCAGCGCCTGATTACACTTCGGTATATACCACACTAAATAGCCCCATTTGAAGCGCTTTTAATCGTTTCCAGGAAAGGCCTACAAAGGAAAATTGCGGCTCTGCGTTAGTTCGGTAATATGATTAGGAATCACACATGGTCGATGCAGTTATCTAGTCTATGTTCCATCTGACTTTGGTGGTTCTTACGGCTGTACACATGGTGCTTTACAATAATAATTCCTAAAAAAAAAGGCAGCTTCGCATTAGAGGTGTCAAGCCTGAAAGAAGCGCGGAGCTCGGCGGCCCGCCTTCTTTCTCTCTATTTTTCTCTTTCTTTCTTCCTATATTCCTCTCTTTTTTCTCTTTCATTCCGTTTATTCTATCTCTTCTTTGTCTCCGTTTATTTCTATATCATTTTTTCTCTATTTCTTTCTCTTTCTCGATATTCGTATATTTCCTTCTCTTTCTTTCTTTCTTTCTTTCTTTCTTTCTTTCTTTCTTTCTTTCTTTCTTTCTCTCTTTCTTTCTTTCTTTATTTCTTTCTTCCGTCCTTCCTTCCTTCCTTTCTTTCTTTCTTTCTTTCTTGCTCTTGCTCTATTGCTCACTTCTTATTTGTTTCTACCATTTTCTCGCTCTCCATTTCTGTCTCTCTCTCTCTTTGATTCTCCCTGTTTCTTTCTTTTTCTCTTTTGTTCTCGATTTTTTCTATCTCTTTTTGGTTTCTATTTCTTTCCATCTCTTTCACTTTTTGTCTATTTCTTTAAGTTGCTTTCTATCTTTTTCTATCTTTCATTCCTTTCTCTCTATTTCTCTTTTTCCTTTTCTTTCTATACCTTTTCTTTTTTGTCTCTCTCCCTTTGCACTAGTTCGCTCGCCCATAAGAGTTAAATCGGCGCACGTGCTCTGGGAGTGAAGAAGAACACGAAGAGAACGATGAGGAATAAGAGGATGAAAAGAGCGCGTGCCGTTTCGTGATAATGATATTTTTCTGTCGGCTCTGCATGGCGTTGTGTTCTTCGTTCGTGTGTTGGTGTGATGTTTTTTTCGTGCAATGTAGATGCGCATTTCCGGGATAAATGGGCCTTAGCCGAAACATTCTGTGTATCGGGAAAGCCGGATCTAGTGTAGCGTGCCTTCTCATATGAGCGCAACTAATAAACAGCAAAAACCAACGACAAGTATTCGGTAGCATGCTAAACGTTGCTACGGCACATCGTATCCAATCTTCGCGTTTTCGTGCAGTTCGTCGTTCGACTGCTGCAGTGCGTAACACACACCTCCAGCGATACACATTAACGCATAACACAGCTCCTTATGCAGCGTAATGAGAGACCAGAGCAACGTCAGTTCGAAAGAGGTTCGCACCGTATACGCTACGCTAAGATAGTCGGTGCAGCCAAACAGCTATCGCAAATTTACTACGGCGATATATGGAGTGATGGCTAATGCAACGCGAGCTCAACTCTGACGACGTAAAGTAATAAATCAGCCAAGACGAATTCGTTTTGCGCGGCACTTTTTACGGTGCGAGGCAGAAAGAACTGTCTTCGCCGACACGCCCGGTGATGCAGAAACAAACGCGTCTTTTAAAACCCTGCCGCTCCTGTAATTTTTCCATCTCATGGACTCTCTCGTACACTTTATTCATCAAACATCCTCAACTTCAAAAAGTGAGACGTTGGAATAGTGCAGGCGACGCTTGGCATAGCCGTATTTAATCTCATCTACGCGTTGGTGCTCCTGTGGGAATTCGTGTTCGTTGAACTCGAATGTGTCTCATGTTCAAAAAATGAAGCCTTTAGTAAGAAAGCGATACAGCCGGCAATCCACCGCTGGGGCCAAAGCAAACAGCGTGCTTTCGGTTGATCAAGCCACAGGTAAAATAAACGTGATTGCGGAAAAAAAAGCACGGCGTGTGCTTCCCCTTCGCCTTCAGGCTGATTCAGGATGAGAGTTCACAGAGCTACGCAATCACTTAAATTTTGGTGCAGCTTTTACCTGCCCCTCCGGCAATTACTATTTAAATGGCCCGATTTGTTCTACGCAGTTTCGGACAGTTCCTCCATTCCGAGCAGTGCTGCGGAAGCTGGAAGGCTCGTCTTAGGCAATCAGAAAAGATGTCTTGCTGCATGTTCCAGGTTTTGCAGAAGGAGGAGGTTACACCCACCGCTGACATTCATTCAGTCGGTGATCTATCTATCTATCTATCTATCTATCTATCTATCTATCTATCTATCTATCTATCTATCTATCTATCTATCTATCTATCTATCTATCTATCTATCTATCTATCTATCTATCTATCTATCTATCTATCTATCTATCTATCTATCTATCTATCTATCTATCTATCTATCTATCTATCTACGCCCCGCCACGGTGGTCTAGTAGTGGTTACGGCGCTCGACTGCTGACCCGAAGGTCGCGGGATCGAGTCCCGGCTGCGGCGGCTGCATTTTCGATGGAGGCGAAAATGATTGAGGCCCGTGTACTTAGCTTTAGGTGCACGTTAAACAACCCCAGGTGGTCGAAATTTCCGGAGCCCTCCACTACGGCGTCTCTCATAATCATCTCCTGGTTTTGGGACGTTAAACCCCAGATATTATTATTAATCTATCTATCTATCTATCTATCTATCTATCTATCTATCTATCTATCTATCTATCTATCTATCTATCTATCTATCTATCTATCTATCTATCTATCTATCTATCTATCTATCTATCTATCTATCTATCTATCTATCTATCTATCTATCTATCTATCTATCTATCTATCTCATTTTGCGACTCTACTTGTAACTTTTGTCGTACTGCAGTGATGCACGTTAAAAGTAGCAGAGACAGGTAGACACGATAGCAAAGAAAAAGGGAGAGGGTAACAAAGTTGCACGGGATTTTCTAGCCTACATTGGGTCAAAGATAAAGGGGAGAAAAAGTATTACGAACAAGGAGAGCGAAAACGGGCGATACTGATGCGCACGTTAACAGCGTAGAGCTGAATGTTTTGAGAGTGCACTGACGAAGGACGTGTTACCTGCAACGTTTAGCGTCGGTAGCCAGCAGCGATGATGTTCAATCAGCAGGACTCACGTCCCTGAAGCAATGTTGCCCGATGCAGCATGCCAGGACACTGCAGACAAAAAAATTTATGAATAAAAAAAACGTGTTATTTGTGATTTCAACGTTAGTACTTATGAATCAAATGCACAGCAACCTGCTCATACCGAACAGATGCACCTATGTGGTAAACATTGTGTAGCATATGTCGTAGAGGCTCTTCATACGCATTGAATCAACTATAGCGAACGGAAACGAATTTTCTGATGAGTCTGTTAAATAAGGGTTTGCAACATGTATCAGAAAAGAAACTGTTTGTAGTAGGCTGTACTGTTCTTGCAGTTGTCTTATATTTCTCAGCATAGCGCGTACGCTCGCACGCACACTTGCACCGAATGTTCAAACGAATAATCATGACGATAAAACAAAACTAATTATCCTCGAATCCCGCATTCAGCGACCAAGTGCAGCACGATCAATGAATATATTTTGTGATATTCTAATACACAGTCCTTGCTATCGATGCTTTCCCAAAGTACGAAACTACCTCTTTCCTTTCAATCTATCTCCTTTTCTCGCTGCCTCTGTAGTTTACGTCTTGTTTCTTGCTTTAGAGCAATAGCTCTACTCCTCCTGGTACAATTACAGAAAACGCCCCTGTGCATGAGTTTGACCTTCAAGCTCAGCCAAGCTCACTGCTGGCGAAAGACGCTCAGCAAAGGCACGTCACCAAAACGAGCAGTGGTTCAAGGTCAGTCTTCCATGCCGCCACCTCCAGAGGCGCTGGCTCCATCCAAGTTCCTTGGATGTGTACGGCAGCCTATATATATATATATATATATATATATATAGCAATTACAAATACGAAATAAGGAGGTAGGCATTTTATGATACTTGAAGGGGAGGCACTCTACTGTTTGAAGCGAGGTCGGGTTGTCTTAGAACGCGTGTAGTTATAAGGCAAGATTCAGTAAAGAATATGAAAAATGTATATGCCGTGGGGAAGGTAACGAAACGACGGAGCATGTTCTGATTGGATGTGGAAGCATCCACCCAGGTGTATGTTTGAGCACGAGCCTGCATGGAGGCTTGGGCTTAAGGGACGTCAATGTAAAGCTGAACACGTCCGCGATGAAAATAAGTAAGAGACGGTTAGAGTACTGGTGGCGGTAAAGCGAAGAGAAAGTGCAAAAATAAATTGTGGGAAAAATAAGACCATTCTGCCGTAAGGGGCAGAGAACTGGGGTGTGAATTTATGTTTTTGTTGTTGTTGTTGTCTTTATTGTTTTGCGTCTATGGTAAGATCGAATAAATCGAAGGTGACAAGGCATTAGGCCAACAAGAAAAAAAGCAGGCCATTTTTGTCTAGCCTGGTGGCGCACGTGTCAACGCAACGTTAAAAGGGGACGCTCATGGCATCCATCCATCCATCCTTCAGTGCGCATTCGTTCATAGAGCGCCGATTGCGCCGCGTAGCGTCTGCGTGTTGTGTTCTGGTGCAACACGCTGGCTCCCTTGTTCCGGCGTGTAGTCAAAGTGCATAGACTTCTGTCGCTCTTGCCTAAATCAAGATAAGCATTAAGGTTAAATCTCTACAAACCAATGGTCTTGTCCTTTCCCCAAGCTGCCACAATTGAGGTGTCACTCGACAAATTTGGCTTAGCCGCGTTGAACTTAGGATAATATGTTTGCTATAATTCTTGCCAAGCACTGAGATCGGGGTAGTTGGTACTGATCCACAGCATCCGTAAGCTCGAAACCCACGTATTACGGACGAAGAACACAGGACAAAATACTTGGTTTGCAGTCCTCGTCAGTAAGCATTCTTTAAATTCTATTTGCACAATAGCAATGCACGTCTGCAGCGAGAAAGATATAAAGAACAGCGACAGCACAACGCGCTTCAGGCAATAACACGTGTCCAGAAGCGCAGCGTTAATTAGACGACACGTGTACCGCTACGTTTAGCCAACTTCCGTATGCATCTACGTCCCGATAAACACGGCGTAAAAAACAAGCAGATCTCTTTAACATATTTTTCTTCTTGTTCTTTTTTCCCCAAACAAAAAAATAAACAATGCAATATCCGGACGAGTGACTGAGAGCGACCACGTTAAAAACATAAAGAGCGACAAGGGTTGCGCGGCAGAGTCGTCTCGCTTCATTAGCCCCTGTACTTCGCGCGTGAGCAAACCGCTGAGCTCGCCTGCACGAAAATCTGTCCTCTCCTCATGGCCGGTGCTCCCGTGCAGCGCCAGCTGTTTGCACGTTTGCATAAAGGGATTAGATTGCGCACTCATGCGCACGCGCACATACAGCCGTCACGGATGGAGCGAGAGCACCGTTATTGCGTTGGCCGCGAGAAAAGGCTAGAAGGGAGCGAGATTACAGAACGGAGACGAGGGTTACAGAGGGAGGAGCGAGGAGTTTAAGAAAGGAGGAGACCACGTGACCCGGCTGTTGCATGAGAATGAAGAGGAGAGAGAGGGTAGATTCCAAGCAGGGCATCGAGTTTTACTAGATTTTTTCAGACCTCCTCGCCCTCTGATTCGTGTCGGCGCAATTAGCGTTGCTTGGCGAGGCGCACGACGACGTCGAGCGAGCGAGCGAGCGGCGCTGCGGAATAGGCGCGTGGTGCAATCAAAGTCCCCGTTAAGAGTCAGAGTGGCCCGTCTCGCCCCGGCTGACGTGGTTCCGGAGGCGACGGATCAAGGAGACGGAGATGCGTTGCAGAGCTCGGGATGAAAATTCGTTGAGGCAGTGTACACGAATTAGCCTAGAGGGGGGTGTCTCCGAATCCACCTTCTTTTTAAACATCACATCTTCTTAAGACGGGCGTAAGGCGTAATCCGCGGAATAAAAAAATCTCGTTGAGTGATGACGTCACTACAGGAACACTTGCGCACGAGCGCAGCTGGTTCGACGTCACGCGCCGCCGCCAAACAGCACGTCCTCTCTTCGTCCTCTTCTGATAGGCGAGCCAACGAGTACAGAGAGAGGAAGAAGCGGACAGCGAAAGAAGGCAAGAGAAATAATAATAGAGAAAGAGAGAAATTCTAGGGCAAGCGAATTCGGCAGCTCCCACGCGTTGTGGGAATCGGTTTCACGCGAAGCAGTCGACAAGTAGTTCTATGCTGAATATTTTGGCTTCGAGACAAGCGTTACGAGGTGTATCGACACTTTCCATTTGGCGGACCGATTCATCACGTTACCTTTGTAGAATTATACGATGTGCCGTATTGAGTTGCAGACAGATGATTAACGCCTCTCCAAATGACAAATTAAGCTGACCGTAGGAATAGATGGATCCTGATGATGAAGCAAAAATGAAATGCTTTTTGCTGCTCGAAGTCTCGCCAACCTCCACAGCATAGCATGGTATCTGTGAAAATAAGGATATCAAGCAGGAGAGTATCGTCGAAACCAAGCTCCGTCTTCAAGATACGCTCAACTAAAATTATAGCGTGTGTTTCACTTGTGTCAGAGGGTTTGATGTGGGTCGGGTATCTAGTACCGATAACAGATCACTAATTTAAACATCTTGGTCCCTGATCCATTCCCACACAGTGGGCGGGACAGTTGCTCGCACGTGCCGCACCAACACCGCTTGAAGCGGAGTGCTTTCATATGCAGTGCGCTTAAACGACATCCCGTATATCAACCTGGGATCCCCCTGGCACCGGCGGTTATTTGAACCTCGAAGGTCGAGTGTTCTTTACTCGAAGAACACCAAGATCAAGTCAGTGTTTCTTCTAACCGCCTCCCATGTCCATTGGCAAGTGTTTTAGAACCTCGACAATGTTACTGGTGACAGATAAAGGTATAGAACGGCGACATATATTTACAGTAATCGATGACAAGTCGGTACATTGCACTTAAGCAAGTAGTTAGGCATGGGCGCGTCAACTTCCCTCGCGAGGCGGAGGAGGACGCTGTGCGCCTTTGCAAAAAAAGGCGGGGGGGGGGGGGGGGGGGAGGGGCGAAGGGGCCTGCTTAACGTCTTTGGTAAGCCCGGCATCGGGAAGTCACGATCATAATCGATGGTGCGTGATTATGACGGGTTTGACCTCAGGAATGACGCTCGTTTTTGACGGACGGCGCATCTTGTGGTAACGGTTCTCGGTTTGACGCCACACGTAAGTCGTTCTCCGCGACCCTCGCTAGAGTTTCTTTAGCATTGCCGTAAATACCGTACAGTTCACGCTACGGTGTTAGCTTTCCCAGTTAGGCTATGGCGATCCGAAGCACTTTAGCCACGCGTGTTGCTCAATCCGTGTGGTAATATGATGATTACGATTATAGTGGGTAATACATTAACCTTGACTCGCAACGATGGATAGTGGAACTTACGGCATTACATTGCTTCGCTTGCTCTCTTGACCGAGTATGCACAGTGTTTGCGTCTAGGAGCGCTGAAAGGAAGACGGAGGAGAGAGGGGTAAGTTAAGGGAAAGGAGGCGGGGTCTGTAGTCTGATAGACAGCTTACTCTCCGCGTAAGACTAGGTGGGTTCTTGTAGTGTAATGCGTAGTAGAAAGAATAAATCACAGACAGACAGACAGACAGACAGACAGACAGACAGACAGACAGACAGACAGACAGACAGACAGACAGACAGACAGACAGACAGACAGACAGACAGATAGATAGATAGATAGATAGATAGATAGATAGATAGATAGATAGATAGATAGATAGATAGATAGATAGATAGATAGATAGATAGATAGATAGATAGATAGATAGATAGATAGATAGATAGATAGATAGATAGATAGATAGATAGATAGATAGATAGATAGATAGATAGATAGATAGATAGATAGATAGATAGATAGATGCGAAACCTACGATATGACTGAGGCGCACCGCAGTTTAACCCCGCTGTAACACCGCAGTGGAACATGCTGTAACACTGAATTAATCTTCAACCACCTGTGTTTCTTTCTCGTGCTTCTAAACCTAAGTGCGTGTGTGTTCTTCTATTTCGGCCCCATAGAATGGTGGTGGCCGCTGATGTCCAAACACGAACCCGCGTCCTCAAGTATAGCATATATCTATATATAGATATCTGCACTATATATCAATATCTCCTATCTACCACGACAGTTTAGATAGTCCTGACAATAGAGGCAATGTTCACGTAGTTTTGTGCTCTAATTTACGAGTCTTTGGTAGATCTGTTGCTGCTAATATAGAACGTGTGATAAGTTAGAGCGTATAAAGGCGACAGACATAAAGAAACGATGACGAATCGGCCACAGAATGGAGCCTAACGCTGAAGACGTCGTTCGGAATGCTTAAAGAAAAGGCAGCGCAAAAACTGGCCGAAGATGAACTCTTTCAAACTTTGTTATCAGGAGCGACAGATATGTCTGGCTTGGTTGCGAAAAGGGACAGTGGGTGCTGCGCATACAGTGTTGCCTGGTCACGTGGAAGCCCAGCGGCGAGGCTTCCGGCGAGCGCAACCGCATGGCCTCACCGCAGCGGATCACGTGATGTGACGTCACTCCTGCCAGTCTGCCACAGATGGGCTTCGGCGCCTCAAGATCACAGCGACACGATGAATGACCTTCGGAGACATAGTAGAGCTTTCGCTCTACTACTACGGTAATTAGAGCTTTCGCCCCCAATAAACACGAGGACAAGAAGGAAACACCTACAACAGGCGAGCGCAACAGACCAGTTTTTTACGAGCACAAATTCTGATATTTCTTCGAGTTTAACAAAATTCATGGTTAGGGCTATTTTGTAGTAAGATTTTCCATCTTGCCCTCGAGTTTTTTTTTTATTACGATATCAATTATATGGACAGTCTCGGCTGGTTTTTGCCGTCGCCGTCGTCATGCACCGTATATGTATAAATATGTGTATATATACAAAATTCCCGAAGAAAAAATAATTCAGAACATTGCTTCCGATGCGCGGAATCGAACCAGCGACCTCTCGCTCCACAGCGCGTGGCGCTAACCACGACGCCACAAAACGCAAATCCTTCAGGTAGCTAACTGCGAGCGCTATATACACACCCTTTAACGCTGGCAGTACTCCGAGGCGGCAGGTGATTATAAGTGTTTCTTCATTACTAGCGAGATGGCGCGAGGAGCGCAATGGGCGCACTTAAAAGTCGTCGGCCAGCTCGCTCGCTTCTTATAATATTTGCGCAGGGAGAACCTTGCCCTTCCGCTGTCTGCTCGCGCGGTTATCTCGTGGTGAGGGGAGGACGGATGTTTGGAGCTTTCACCGCGATATCCGCGCTGATGTTATGGAGCGTACGAAAGTCACTCGAGCTCAAAGGATGCCGCTAAAGGAACAAACAGAAGATGAGCGCGAACTATCAAGTGTCACAGCTCGACACTTGAAGCACGCTAGTTTCCTTCGCTGCTTCGGCCGTCTTCGCAACAAGAGCGCTGTTCAAACTGAGTATCCATTGGCGAGCCTCACTCAGTATAGCATTACAGTGTCTTGCTACCGCATTCATTGCTTCGCCCTTGCGGTGAAACTGTAACTTTTTTTTGCTGTGCCTTTTCTTTTGAGTGCATTACACCAACTAGGCCACATCGAGCTCCTCCTGCTTTGGAAATGGCTAAACTCAAATGAGCCAGTGTAGCCCATCAGGAAGAGAAGCACGTCACGGCGTAGTTTCCCAACTAGTGTCACTTGCACCAGAACGAACAATAAAACGAGAAAAAGCAGAAAAAGAATGGTCAGTACCAACTGTTCTCGAATAGCACTAAGCTCCAGCTGCTCAATTACGCAACGCGATCTTGGGATGGGGAGAGAAAGAAATCAAAATGTAGAAAGGACGTCTTCTTTACAACGTTACGCAAGTTGCTCCACCGTATACATGGTGCTGGATAAAAGGGAAGCGTGCCAATGGCAGCACTGGAGCACTCTGTAATGTTCCACAGCCCGGCGGAGACCCTCTATTTGAAGTGAAACAAAGAAAAAAAGAAAGAAAAACAACTTGGAGGACGCCTGAGCTTCGCGTTCAAGAGTAGAACGTGGTAGCGTAATCGGGCCCGTTGCGCATCGCCTTCTCAATTGCCAGCCCGGCTTCGGTTATTGGTGCATGCCTTAACCGTGCCGGCAGGAAACGAAAAACTGTGTGTGTTACATTGGCCGTTTCAAAGTATCCTATAGAATGCCTGCTGGAAGTACAGTTGTTAAGCGTTCACTAAGCAATAATTATTCCGTTTGCGAATTAGCGAAGGGCCCACTACGCGTCCGTAAGGCAACACGCGAACCTACGCAGCTATTAACTTTGTTGATGTTTTGCTGCTGAAGATGAATAATTATGTCTGAACACTTTGTAATGGGTGGTCCTTTGAAACACCCACTCGTTGCGCAATTCACATGTTGTGACGCCTGGCGCGATTCTACGCTCCTGCCACGCAATATTACATGCGTTAAGGAGAATCCTTCCATTACGTGACATTCATATAGTTTCTTTGTTTTATCACTTTCAAGAAATGGCGTGGCTGTGTGGTAGAACACCTGCTTGCCACGCAGACGGCCTGGGTTCGATTCTAACTCGAACCCGCAGTGTTTTATGGTTCATTTTATTTGCATCTTTCTCGATTTTTTGGTCACGGTAAGATGATTTTCGCTCACAACCAACGACGCCGGCAACGACGCCAACACCGGAATATCTGCGAAACGGGATCTTTAATGCTATCGCGCTAAAAAAAAGAGAGGAGCTTTAAAAAAAAGCCGTGGGCTCGAAGCTGTGGCAAGTCGAAGTGAAGAAAAAAAGAAGGGAGTTCGAAATATAGACAAAAGAAAAAAACGGGAAAGCTAATTAACTTACCAGAAAAAGCACACCAACACTGAGTCGCTGGTACTTTTATGTTCCGCTTCTCTCGTTAATACGCTTAAAAGCCTGCACTGTTCTCGTTGTAGGACATGGTCGTAATGAGGCTTCGCCGGTGGGTTTTTGCGATATCGAAACCAGCGGCGTCGACTGGGTTGAGAGCTCGGAACGCCCACTTGGATCTCTACGGTCGTTTAACATCGAAATTTGCGTCCTAGTAAATCTTTTATACGCCTTCATATGCTGTCATTCTTCTCTCCGGAACTACACTTTCTGTTTTGTTTTGTGTTTTCCTCCTCAATGGAGGCTCTTATCTCAAAAGTATGAGCGTGTTCTGATATTACCAAAATTTTTCAATCTCAAACGAACAGCGTCCCGTTCGATTTCAGTATTTCAATCGAATACACCCACGTTTCTTAAATGAGACAACTTTTTTAGTAGTAGTTAACATCTTTAAACGTGAGCTGCACCGAATTTTCGAATCTCAAATAGAACAGCGTCCCCTTCGACTTTGGTGCACAAATCGGATACCCACGATTCATAAATGAGAGTAGATTTTTGATTTCCAGTGTTTAAGAAATATCTTAAAACGTCAACAGCAGCGAAATAAACGCAAGATTGTTGCGCAAGTGGGGTGCATTCCAGTGTGCGCATAAAACGTGAAAGCTTACGTACTGTAGAGGACTGCGTAGGCCGGGAAGCCAGGCGTTACCGGCTATAGGAGTGTTCAAATGCTCCCAAGAATTATGTACATGCGAACCCCCATGTGCTTGTTTGTCTCCGATGCTGCTTTTTATTTTAAACTTACGACTTCTACGAAATTGATATTCTGGTTCTTGTAAAAGAGCGGTGTTCCATATTCATCAACGTATTCGGAATTGTACTTGATCGGACTCACTTCTCGCACTATTCGATTCAATTCGGTGTCACGAATGACGAATCTCTATTCGCCCACGCCTATATTTAACGAAGCGTCCGAAAAGTCACACGCAGGCATACATTCCTATTGCTTAGCTGACTATTTACGCTTCCACATTAAAGGAACGACATTAAGTAACTTTACTACCAGTGCGGCTACTCGTTTTCACAAAGCAGAAAAACTAAAACGAAAACAAAAATCATAAAACAAAGATGAACGGCATGCGTTTCAATAGTCGCGCGCTCTTCTTCTGGGTTATCTACATACGTAGTTCACGTTGATGTTAGCTTGCGGTTCCTCAAGCTCCTCCTACTTTCGCAGTGGCTTAACTCAAATTTAGTAAACTTCTCATTCGACAAACAGAGTCCACGTAGTGTCTATTTCTTCCGCGGTTTTCGCCTTCGAGCACGCTGCTGTTGGTAACCACTAACTAATGAAAACATGAGCAGTTAATTCTCTGTCCTCGTCAGACACACGAGGTTCTGTTTCGTTTTTGTTTTGTTTCGCTCATACGAGTCGCTATAGCTTACACAACCAGCGAATTGGGATACGAGGGGGTACAGTCTACAACACGTTGCGGGTCAAATGCGAAGAAGAAGAAACATTTATTTATGTCATGCCTTGGAGTGGTTAGGGTGGGTGGTGCCCCTCTTCCAGGGCCCCACTGGCTACAGCGGCTCGCTGGGCCTGGTCGAGGGTCGCCAGTTGGCTTCCCATTTCCAGTTCCGCGAGCTGCGCCTCCCACGACCAATTCAGGGAATCGTTGTTACACAGAGGCGAGATGGCAGCCTCCGGACGTTGTGTACACTGATATGTTATGTGTTCCAATGTCGGTGTTGCATCGCACCACGGGCATTTGTTGCTGTATCTGTGAGGGTACATTCTGCGTAACCTGTGTAAATGTGGGTACGTGTTTGTTTGGAGGCGACGCCAGTCCCGTGCTTGTCTCCTGTTTAGGTTAGGATGAGGTGGAGCTTTAGTTCGCCTACCTAGTCTTTGAAATTCGAGGATTTCTCTTGGCGCGCCAGGTGTCGAAGTGTCCTCCCGGGTGATGTGGTCCGCGGCTCGGCCTGTCATGCCTCGAGCCAAACGGTCCACCCGTTCGTTCCCCTCAACTCCTGAGTGCGCCGGGCACCAAGTCACACCATGATCCATTGTGAGAGCCGTCCCCAGTAGGCGTAATACGCAGTCCAGTAAGACCCCGCCAAGGAAAAGACGGCAGGCGCCCTGTGAGTCCGTCAGAACAAATGCCGATTCGCCCCTGGCCTCCGCTGCGCGTATGGCCAAAGCTATGGCCGCGGCTTCGGCCGTTGCAATTGATCTCGTGCGAATGGACACTGCAGTGGTTGTTCGCCCTTGGTTAGTCACAACTGCAGCGAAAGCAGGGAAGCATGAACCACTGGGGACCACTGCTGTTTATCCATATATAAACAACGTATCACCTCCAGTGTGCCACGATTCGTGTAACTCGCCGGGTGCCCTACAAACAGTGGCCCGACCAGCGGAGCGAGACATGTCGCGATTTCGTTCGCCAACGCGAGGCGACAGTGGAGCATTATATACACAACAAAAAAAAGAAAGAAAAGAGGCGGGGGTTGGGGGTGGGCAAGAGTTTAGCTGGCAACGCAACTGCGCAGTATCGCGGTCAAGCGCCACGCCGAAAAGAAATCGCGACAGGGCCTCGAAGGGGCACCCACGGTCTTCACATAGAGTCTGAATCTATCTGTCCATCTTTCTCTCTCTCACGCTCTAGTCTAGCTTTCTCCATCAACCATCGCTCCCCGTTTTTTTCTTTGTCAATTCCCCACCTGCACCAGTTCATAGTATGTTTTTTTTTTAAAGAAGATAGTCTTTCTTGAGGAACTTAAACGCAGAAATTTTGGTCTGTCTTTCTGTCTGTCTGTCTGTCTTTCTGTTTGTCGGCACGTCACCCGATTCAGCCAACCGGCTAAAGTTGAACCACTTGCTAACCGCCCACCCATCTTGAACTGGTACGGCTGTTCATACTTGTGAACGTTGTCGATCAAAAAGTAAATATTACGCATATCTGAGGCGTAACATCATTAGGTAAGCATTAGATGGTGTGTTCCTTTAATAGAAAATACATAGATACGCAATTTTAAAGACCTTGATGGTATGCGTTTAACGTTCAGACAGTAACGCGTTTTATTAAAACATTGCCACAGTTGAAGCGATCAGCGGTCCAAGCCGAGCAAGCGCGAGCGCCAACAACAACCGCCTTCGTCTTCTCCTTTCGCAGCCGTTCTTGTCTGCGCCCTACCATGTTACAAATCACTCCCCCGCGGAAAAGGAGCCATCCTGGCGACCTAAGGAACAGGTACAACTGGTGGGTCATAATGCGGCTTCAGTCGATCGACGTGAACAGTCTCGCGGCCGCGACGACGGCGGTCCGTAGATGATTGAACAGGCTCAATAATATAGTTAACTGGGGATGCTTGACGTAGGACGCGGTAGGGGCCTTCGTACTTAGGCAGTAGCTTTGTGAAAAGGCCAGGAGCGGAGGAGGGAACGCGAAGCCACACCAACGTTCCAGGCGAATACGACTGAGGAGGCAGGTTTTCGTCGTGACGGTCCTTCTGGCCCTACTCGCCCTATTATGTTACAACCCTAGTTTCTTAAGGTGCGCTGAAAATGCGACTGCGCTGAAACTTGTCTTCCTCCGTGCCCCCTGCACAAGCTCATGTTGTGTTTCGGTTTCGGTTCAGTATTGCATTGTACGAATGACAGGGGGCGCCGCTCTGGCATTCCTGTTTTACCCAGGCGACGTGTAAATAAGAGAGTTTGTGGAGAGTACTCGTTGAGTGCGGACGTTTCTTCTCCTTCGGCGCATCGCGCCGAACAGCGTGTTCGGGCTGACCGGCGTCTCCACCGGTCGCGTTGGTCACCGCCGGTCTTCGCCTGCCGCTGCGCCGGGACTACCAGCCCGCAACACAGCACTTATGTTTCCCGACGTATTGCCAGATGGCGTCCATATCTCACGCAGCGCCTCTTCTATCGTCTTTAGACGACATTTGCAGCGAAGCACGCAGATACACGGCCAATTTTTTGTTTCTGTACCACTCTCTGTCGTGTCTTCTCTCTTTCTAGCCCTATCTCAGTCTATCTCTCTATCTCTGTCGCCCCTTCTCTTTCTTTCTACATCCTTCTCCCTCTATTTATATCCTTTTCTCCTAGTTTCTATCTATCCAGTTTTTTTCTATTTTCCCCTTCTCTCTCTCTATCATTGCCCTTTCTTCGTTTATCTCTCCATATATATATATATATATATATATATATATATATATATATATATATATATATATATATATATATATATATATATTGTCGTGCCAGATTGAACGACACGACCATAAAGACTGCCAGACCACGATCGCCAGTAACGCGACCTACGCCATGCCACTTCACAAAGTAGGCCATCCAGATGTTGCGAACGAGATGCATGACCAGCCAGGCGTCATTATCGTCAGAGATTTGGCACCGCAAACCAGCTGCACTGTTGACGACCCTGCTCCCTCTAGGGACACATCTTGTTCACGTGAACCTTCATCAGGAAGCACCAGCTCGACCCAGCGTGACAACTGCGCCCGACCTCACATAGTCCGACACGCGACAGTTACGCATGCTGTACTAGGTTCAGAGCTGCGGCGGGACCAAAGTCAGCGTTTCGAGATAAGCCTACCACCATGCCGAAACAGTAATTGCCGCCCAACCGAGAAACTACAGACACTTCGTGAGAGGTCTCTTGGCCGGAAACTTCGAGTAGTTGGACACTGCCAATTCTGTGCACGACAGGCCAATGGGAGAAATTCCCCTACAAAGTCGCAGCGTGGCCGAGGTCATCGTCCACCGCGACACAGCCAGTGTCGCCCGCCAGCGAAACTTCTAGCAGACCACCAAACCATGCTGAAGCGGGGTCGGGGCCGACCACCACGATACAGCCAGTGTCGCCCACCGGACACATTTTTGGCGGATCTCCTGACCGAGTTGCCGCGTGGTCGGGTCCGACCAGAGCGATTCAGCCAGCACCATCCACCTGAAATATTGTCGACGTCTCCGCGCGCTTTGCAGTCATGGCCGAGTGTGATGACGACGATCGACACCGGGGCTCAGGCGCGCGGGGACAGCTAGCGGGTAGAGGCAGAGGAAGAGGAGGTAGAGAATAGAACAGCTGGCCCAGGAACGGGTGCTGTCTATATCTCGTCCGTCTCGAAATCCATTGGGGTTTCCCCGCACAGGTTCGAATCCTGTCGACTGCGCCATTGTAAAGGGCGAGATAGAGACAGCACCCGTTCCTGGGCCAGCTGTTCTATTCTCTACCTCCTCTTCCTCTGCCTCTACCCGCTAGCTGTCCCCGCGCCCCTGAGCCCCGGTGTCGATCGTCATCACAATAATATATATATATATATATATATATATATATATATATATATATATATATATATATATATATATATATATATATATATATATATATATATACGGCCATCACCCGTTTTTCCTCTTTCAATTGACCTTCCTCCCTCTCTCTATTTATCTCGTTTACCCTGTCTCTCTAATCCCTATCTCATCATCAATTCGCGCTCTTTCTCTCTATCTATTATTCACCTCTACCCCTCTGTCTCCTTCTCTGCCCCGTTATATATATATATATATATTCACCTACCATTCTCCCTCTTTTAATCTGTATCCCTCTGTATCTATCCACGAAATTCCTCCTCGTCCTGCCTTCCTTCACTCGATGCATCTATTGCCCTCTCTCTTTCTTCCTCGATGACTCGCTCGCTCTCTGCCTTCGCTCACGCTGTCGACAAACGTCGGCGACGGCCATTTTTCTTTCTTTAGACGCCGTCTCCTCCCCTTTCCCTACGGAGATCCGCCGCCGCTCTCCGAAATGAATAGATTCCCTTCACTAGTGCCGTTCCCCAGTGTCTCGATCTTTCCCTCCTCGTTCTCACTCGAAACCCTCGCTATCCCACAGTTTGCGTTGTTGCCGACTTCTTTTCGTGTCTGAGGCAGAAAGCAAAGAAAACCCCGGTGGGGATTGAAGAACTCTTCGTGCCTCAAACATTGACGTCTCTCATATTACATCTAATATTTTTTCGCTCATTCCTAAGCTGTGGAGGATTGCATCAACACTATCTGAAGCCCTCCCTGATAATAATAATAATAAAAACAATAATACTTTTTTGCGTTTTACGTCCCAAAACCACGATATGGTTATGAGAGACGCCGCGGTGGAGGTTTCCGTAAGTTTAACCACCTGGGCTTCTTTAATGCGCCAACTAAATATAAGCACGTGTACCTCCAGCACTTTACCTCCATCTAAACACGGGCAGCGCGGGTGGGACTCGATCCCGCGACCTTCGGGTCAGCAGTCAAGCACCAGAGACACGAGACCTACCGCGGCGGTTCTCCCTAACTGTATCACATTCGTTCGAGTGAAACGGGATCATAAATACTGGCTGGATTTCTGTTTCCGCTGCGAAAGCACACATATAAATACACAATGCCCATTACGCTGAATATTTTAAAAAGAAAAAGAGCTTAATGACTGTTTTTTTTTTGTTTTTAACACCAGTTAGAGAAGGGGGGGGGGTGAAAAAGACAACGGGACGAAAAGAGGTAAAGTTCACTCGATGGTGCCAGCTGCCGGGCTAATATATCTTGCAAGGTCTAAAGCCCTCGGGGAGAAACTTTCACCAATTGTACTCTTCTTTTTTTTTTCTTTACGCGAGATGATATTGAAGCGCGCACTGCGATAAGAGATGATGGCAAAAAAAAAAAAAGAAAGGGGGGTCCAGCAAAATACGAAACTGAGGGAAACATCAGATACAACAAAGACGAGACAGTTTTGAGGGTCTGCACCCCAGAGGTGTCGAAAATCTCCTGGGGCAACATAGATGGACAATTGGTTTGCGTCGCCCTATCGTCGCCGCCACTTCGCTGGCCTGCTATGCTTGGTGTCCTTGTAGAGCCCATCGAGAAGTCCAGAAAACAAAAAGTTAAGTATAAGGCGGCTTTAGTTTGGATGGGCGTTCGCTTTAAACGAAAGTAAAAGAAAATTGAAGGAAGGCGACGCTGAGAGCTTTTGCGCAGCCCTCTTCTGGTTCGCACCGCATCAAAGGAGGCCGACGAAATGCGTGAAGAGCCCTCCTTGTTGAGATCACGTCTTTCGCGGCGCGTTCCTTTTTTGTTTGTTTCTTAATGCGTTTGTATTTCTATTTTTCATCTGCAGGGTTTCTTTCGTTTCTGTTTTTTTCCCCCTCTGTGAATGGTCGCTCCGGTTTTCAGCTTTTCCCTTTTTTGTTTTGTAAATGCTTTCAGTCTACACCTTCGCCTTTTGTAGACATATATATGATAGCATAGATAAGTGGTGGTGACATAGCGCTTTATGTTTAGACAGCCAGCGCACTTTCAATTTTCGTGTTCTCTTTCTGGAACATGTAATACAAGAACGTGAACAGAAACCTTCCGTTACGCTCTGCTTTTCATTTTACCATTTATTTTCCCATGATTTTACCGATGATCTCACATGTGATCATCGTTGGAGACTATTTCGGACCTATGAAGACGAGACATGGTAATGGTTCACTCAGTTTGTGCTAAAAGATCTTGGTTTCAATAGCCACACTAACTCAAGTCGCCCAACTACTCAACAACGGTCGTTTTTAGATGTAACATTGGCCAAGAGTTTAATTTCATAACCCAAGCAATATTCGTATATCACAGTAATCGGAAGGCTATAGTCACTACCTCCACCAAATGATGAAAATAAATAAATGTCAGAACGGTACACTTTTAAAGGGAACATCAGAGCACGCGGCGACCCCTCGGCACCACCGCCGGCCGGCGGCGGCAATCTGTTTCGCTCAAGCACGGTGAGCGCCGTTCGCGGTACTCCGTCGCGACGTCAGCGGTTCGCTTTGTCTGGTCGCCTCCTTAAAATTGGCATAGGAGGACATGAATGCATGGCAAACACGATTGGCAGGTCATGACATGAATACAGTGACAGTGACGCCCGGCCGCAGACGGTAGCGAAATGCGAGAGAACACATTCAGAGAGCGCACTACGCCTGCGCGAAAACTCGTTGCAGCCGCCGGCCGGCCGCCACCCGCTCCGAAGTTCCCTTGAACAGTGGACCGCCATGCACCATTGTCTAACCGTGTGTGATGTGCTGAAGCTTCGTGGCTATTATAATAATTGTTGGCTCTTTACGTTCCAAAACAGCGATATGATTATGAGGGACGCCGTAGCCTAAAGCTCCGCAAATTTCGACCACCCGAGGTTCTTTAACTTGCACCTAAATCTAAATGCACGGGACTCAAGCATTTCCGCCTCCGCAGAAAAACGCAGCCGCCACGGCCGGGACTCAATTCCGCGACCTACGAAAGCTTCGTAGGTCCCCCACGTTAAAACCGTGAGGTGGCACGCCAATGTTTTTGTTTATATTTGCAACACGATTGACGCGAAAAATCATCATCACGTGTCGGCGTCAGCGTGATTATAACGTCAACATGACGTGACAGATCCCCGAAATGGGTAACGTCAAATAACGTGACGGCATATGATGACGTCATCACACAACATCGTCGCTTGGTCAAAGATGCATGGGCCGATCATGGAGGCAGTGCAAAACCGGGTGAGGTGCAGAAAGCAAGCAATGGCACCGATCCCGAAGGCAGTGAGAGTGCACATTAGGTGCAGAAAGCTTACAGACGGGGTGTGTGGGGGGGGGGGGTCTATATCGACTAAGAAAACGAAGAAAAAAAATGGCTTTCGCTCTCGAGTCATCTTTGGCGAATGCAAAGGCACACTGAGTTTTTGTTTTCTTTCTCTTTGTATGCCCAGGAACAAGTATTGGGCGGTGCCGTCTATAAACGCCAACCTCTCCCGTTTCATCATATCAATAAAAAAAAAAAAACCCGCCTTGCTCCGTTCTCGCCTGAGAACTCACTCCTTTTTCCATATTAAAGATCAAGAACAGAAGTCAACGTCTCGCGTGTGATGACCACAACAGAAAAGACCTCGTTGATCACGAGAGAAAGAGCAAGACTCGCTACAAGCCATCGGCCAGGCAAAACACGAGTGCCAGCAATCATCGACCACGATTGTTCTGCGCAGATATTGCAAGGAACGGAGAGGCGACGCGGATAAAACGAATATCGATCCACGCTGGCCCTTTTACGACCGAACGGTCAAACGCGTGCGATGCGAGAAGAAACGAAAAAAAAAAGTAAAACGGACAACTGCGTGACGGAGTGTTCGTCGAAGAAATAAAAAGAAAAAGTCGTTCGGTCAAGCGTCTCCGCAAATTGAGGAAATGGGGCATGGTGCATGGTCCGAGCTGTGAGTCTTGCGTGTGGTGTTTGGGGTGCCAATATTGGTTACTCTTATGTACGGGGCCACATTTCTGGGGCGCGGAATCTTATTGCGTGCCGGCATAAAAAGGGCAGTTAAATCAGCGCAGGATGAAAAAAATACAAAGAAAAGAAAAACGGGAAATTGAAAACGCTTTACGCAATGGCCTCATGCGGGTTTCGAAGTCTTTCTTCAGTTTGACCACGGAAGCTTTTATTCAATATCGAGCGAACCAAAGGCACTTGGACCATGCCCGTACGTCCATCTGTCTATCTAACCGCCTATAGGTGTTGGCGTTCTCGTGGTCGCCTCCTTAAAGGGGTCATGAAGCACCCCTTGGGCTTATTGAAAAAACACATCCTGCGGAATGCTGACACGGCTATGAACTGCTCAGCCAAATATTGCAGTCGTGCGCGCCGCGTAAAGGCTACAAGCGGAACGCGAAGTTGCTGTTTTCTCAGGAGCCCTCGTTTCAAACAGAGGCCGGTTCTCACTCTCGGCGGTGGGCGGGGCGTCTTCCAGGTGACGTCGCGATCTGCCTCGACGCGTCGCAAAAGACATAGCATCCTCATTGGCTGATAGCCGACGTAAATCGAGAGCGGCGTTCGGATCAGATGCGCTTCTTGCCACGGGGTGCCGCCACTTGCCGGCGCCGCACTCCTCAGTACACGGTAGCCGCACTCGCGCAAGCGAATCACAGCGGGAGAGCGATCGCGTTTCATGACGCGCGCTGACGTAACTTCTTACCCCCGTGCCATCCCTCCCTATCTAGCTTCAAGTGCGCTCGTCGGCACGAGGAAAGAGAGAAAGCGCTGAGAGCGTGCGCCAAACCCCCGTAACTCGGCTAATTCTTGACGGATTCGAGAAATTTTTGCGGCAATCGATTCGGGAGGCAGTGAACTCCGATACTGAGGTCATTAGATCATTACTTGAAAAAGTGGTTCATGACCCATTTAAATAGGCCTAGGAATAAGTGAGTGCATGACAAACACGATTGCCAGGTCATGACATGACTACAGTGACTTCCGTGTCGCGTAATTCATGAAATCATTTGAACCACTCGTGTGTGGCACATACCCAGTACCGCGGCCCCGTGGTATCCGCGTACGCGCCACAGGTGATTTACAGTCTGTATCAACCCAGACTTCGGAAATATTAACGCGACCGCGTGAAGAAGCCCGTGTCTCAGAAAGCGCGGTACCGGAATGCGTCCGATCTGTCGGAATGTCATTGCGTATGTATGAATATGTTGCAATTTATTAGATGCGAAGCATCTTTTGCTCGGGGCTGTGTCCGGTGGTGGTGGTTGCGCCCGCGCTCCACTGCGCATGCGCGTCCCCTCCCCCTCTCTTCCTCCTCTCCTACGCTCCCCCTCCAATCTCACGCGCCTCATTCTCTCCTGCGCAACGCCGCGATGAGTGCCAGCGCTCCCTCGAGCTCCCCGGTGTCCGCTCCAAGCGCGTCATCCCTCGCTGTGCCATCGCTCAAGAAGCCGCACCGTGGATGCGCCTCCTCTACCACTGCCGAGCTGGTGGGTCTGCAGCTAGCTGCCGATCTCCTTCGAGAGTCGAAGGCTGTCACTAGCGCGGCAACCTTCTGCGACTCCAGGGCAGCCCTGCGCCAACTCGCGAGGGAGGACCGTGGCCCTTCGCTCGCCCAGCGCGTCGCGCAGAGCCTCCTGGCACTTCGTCGGAGTGGTTGCGACATGGTCCTGCAGTGGCTGAAGCGCAAGATATGACCAGGCGTCAAAGCATATGATTTGCGCAAGGAGTGGGTGGTTTAAGGGCCTACCCATGACAAAACGCTGAGGCATAATTATCAGCAACAGCATCAAAAAAGTGGGTGCATGCACCGGTGCGCGTGTTCCCTCGTATAGTGGGTATTTTGCCAATTGGCAAAATAAAGAATTACGAGGTAATCTGCCCTTCCGAACTGTAATTGCACCAGGCGTTCTCGGATAGTTTGGAACGGCCAGTTTACACGTGCACAGACTCTTATTTAACTCGCAGAGCAGTTGAGGTGTTCACCGATAAGCGAAGCGTTTGAGAAGGCGATGCGCACGAGGCCCGATTACGCGATCGCGTTCTTCTCTTGAACGCGAAGCTCAAAAAATAACCCAATTTTTTTTTACAGCGAAAGCTGTTATTAGATCATTTCACCGGCCGTTTTTGGCGCCGTAGTTGTCCGCCGCCGCCGGTGTCCGTCACCAGTATCGCTCGAAATAAGAAAAAAAAAACGAAAAAAAAAATTTCAGGATGGAACGAGGTTCGAACATGAGCCCTCTGCGTGGGAGCCCAGTATTCAACCTCTGAGCCATGCCGGTGCATGAAACTGCTTTGCAAAAAGGTCCTATACAGGCTTCATGTAGAAGAGTAAAATAAGCATCAAGCGTCGCACAACGCGAATTCTCTAACCAGGCGTCACACAATGCGAATTGCGCAACGAGTAGGTTGTTGAATGCTTCCAACCCATTACAAAGGGCTCTGCCATAATTCTTCATCGTCATTAGGCACAGCATCAATAAAGTGCGCATAATGTCTTACATGCGCTTAGCAGGTACCAGCGCTCTCCGTAGAATGACGAAAAATGGCACAGTGCCTGCTGCCCTACTTCTCAAAAATTACAATGATTTAGAGCGTAGTTGGTTCCTCGCAAGTGCACTTGTATTGGTTGCCAAGGAAGCCCATAGGCGCATGATCCATTTCCTCGGGGTCTCTGTAAAATGACAATGATTTATAGCGTAGTGGGTTCCTCGCAAGTGCACTTGCACTTGTATTGGTTGCCAAGGAAGCCCATAAGCGCATGATCCATTTCCTCGGGGTCTCAGTAAAATTCTTCGCCTCCCCCCCCCGTCTCTCTCCCACGTCAACGTATGTTATACAGCATGACGAGAGAGGGAAATAGCGACCGGGCATCACCCAATGCAAATTGCATAACTGGTGGGCCGTTTAAAGCTTCCAACCCATTACAAAGAGCTGAGCCATAATTCTTCATCGTCATTAGTCGTCGCGTCAACAAAGTTCACATAATGCCTTAAAGACGTGTAGCTGGTGCCTCGCTTCTCCGCAGAATGACAAATAATGGCTTAGAAGGTGCTTCCCAACTTCACAAAAATTGTGATTTATGGCGTAGTGGGTACCTTTCTAGTGTACTTCTATTGTAGCCCCAGGAGAGCTTACAACGGGCTCTAGAAACGCCGCTCTTCCAGCTTTCGCTGTGACTGTGCTGCGGTTTCAGCGCAGGCCTGGCGTTTTTTCTGGCTAAAAGAAACAAGACAACTTTTTTGAAATCTGAATCTTAAAATTACAAATGTATCCTGGAAGAGGTGCATGCGTGAGCAATCAATCGAAATATATAAAAAACAACTAACTAACTAACTAACTAACTAACTAACTAACTAACTAACTAACTAACTAACTAACTAACTAACTAACTAACTAACTAACTAACTAACTAACTAACTAACTAACTAACTAACTAACTAACTGAGAGACCGAATAAATAGGTAAATAAATAAATAAATAAATAAATAAAATAAACACTACTCTACTCGATAGATGCGATGTGAAAAAAGAAGAAAAACATATCTTACACCTATATAGAACCAATGCTGCAAGCTCAGAGGGGGCCGGGCAAAGAAGGTATTCCGGAGTTCTTTGAGGCGTGTCGGAACCCGCGCATACGGCAAACATCTTCTTCGCCCATGAGAGGATCGGTTGTATTCTTTGTGTTTACGTTAAATATAGCTCAAAGGTAGACCTGGCCAAACTACTGTCGATCTCTTGCGGTGTACCACGGACAGGGTTTTATTTTCTCCCGTTTTCCTGTCTTTACATGTTTATATTTGATATCTTTTTTTTTGTCTATTTTAACCATGCTGTTCTCCACTACTTTCTGTTTATTTTACACCGCACCTCTAAACGTTGTTTACGCAGCCATTTTCAATACGGCTGGCAATGGCGTTTTTCAAGGCTTTATTTTATTTTCCCACTTCTCCTGTGAATGGAGTATTCAGATCAGACTTTGAGATTCAATTTTTTTTTACGCTGTTTGCCCCCGCATAGCGAGCTATATCTATATTGCTGTGCATGACGGATCGGTGAATGCCGTTACAACTTGCCGTGAAGACTTTGCACAAGTAGTAGTGACAGCTAGGTGTTCCTGTCTATTCTGATGCCTGTGAAAGCGGCTCATTCAAAACGCTGTTTTTATCATTTATTTTTTCTCTGTCTTTTGCGGCGCGGAATACACCACTATGCCAGACACACCACTGACTCTCTGTATGAATTTCACCACGGGCGCTTTCAGTGGTGTTCAGCTGTTTATATACTGTTTTATACAAGCATACATACATACATACATACGTACGTACGTACGTACATACATACATACATACATACATACATACATACATACATACATACATACATACATACATACATACATACATACATACATACATACATACATACACACACACACACACACACACACACACACACATACATACATACATACATACATACATACACACACACACATACGTACATACATACATACATACATACATACATACATACATACATACATATCGCTTGCATCATTCTATTACAGATGTCAACCCTTTCAGCCATAGATAGATAGATAGATAGATAGATAGATAGATAGATAGATAGATAGATAGATAGATAGATAGATAGATAGATAGATAGATAGATAGATAGATAGATAGATAGATAGATTAAAGCGGCTCCACGAACCTAAGAAACAACCGGTGCAACACATACATTTTTCAAATCCTGCATTCGACATTACGAAACACATGAGCTTTGCTACAAGGACGCGGACAATTTCTCAGGGCAACAGAATCGGGGCGACAGCTGTTTTTGCGAGGAATGCCGGCTCTATGCGAAAGAAGCAAGCCTCGGCCATTTGGTGAGCGCATATAAGGTTTGAAAAATGAAACGCGGTAACGCTGCCTGCCTGCATTATATATATATATATATATATATATATATATATATACTTTGAGATGGCAACAGATAGCATTCGAAACACGCTTGGCGGGCTGAAACTGAAAGCGTGGGGAGTGTTTGTTTTTTCTTTATTCTCATTTTTTTACTGCAGGAGGGCGACAGAAAGTTTGGCAGTCGTCAAGACTAGACGAAGGACCATCGGGAAGGGCGACGACAAAATAAAAGGACCAATGAACGTTTCAAGAGAAAATTTTCAGATAACAGAGACCATTTGACACCAAACCCTATTACTCAATCATATATGTGTGTACTTGTGATTTGATTAATAATTCTGAAGTGTCCACGTTCCACGTTGTTTTTTAGCGTACTTGATGTACTAATATCATTAGGGACCCTTTGACAATTTTGTTGGGTCTCTAGAAGTGTAAAATGCAATGTATCTCACTAAAGACTGCAATAAACTTGCAATTTGAAACAATGGTTGCTCGTAGGGCTGGTTCGTTCATGGCAACTCATGTAACCGCGCGACGGATTAAGGAGAGGGCGAAAGTAGAAAGAGAGTGAAAAGGGCACCGACTTTCATCTGTTTATTCCCGGAGATAGTCGACGACTCAACGAAACGTCCAGATTCATTTAAATTTCAATGTACAGATGAACTGCGAAATGAACGTGCGCGAAGTCGAGCCGTGCTGCACCAGGCCTTGACAAAGGCGAACGCCGGAGATGGTAGGCGGAACGGGCCGCCTAATCGACCTCTTTCGTTACCGACGATTCCGCAACGAATTGGCTACTGACTGCTGCTGCTATCGCGAAAACATTAGCACGTTGTCTAATGCTGAATTGACTACAGCCGCTTCAGCATTCGACTGCGTGCAATTATTTTCGCGATACCGATTGTATGAACACTCGAGGAGCATTTTCGCCGTTGTCGTAATGTTCCGCATAAAGTCCAAATCGATAACATCGCCCCGCCCCCTATCCTATGTTCTATATGCAAGGGAATGAGTGCGAAGGCTGCCGATGGGCACGGCTTAAGCAGAGATGGAATGCGCCGGTTGGGGGCGTCACGCGAAGGAGCATGAAGGGGTGCCATAGAAGGGAGGGGGGGGATCTGCGTTGTTTGGGCAGAAGCTGCGTACTTTGAAGAAAACGGCGCGCGCTATCTCGTTAGAGATCAGCAGACGGCTCATAGCTCTGTACGTTCTATACTCCCACTGCTTACTCCGCGCTGAAGAGATAGACAGTACGAAGGACGCTTCGCTCGTTGTAGCGAGCCGTGTATCCTTACGCCAGCGTTTTGTAGAGTTACGCCAGATCCCTTACTACGTGTACCATTCCAATTTGATGCTGTCGCATTCATTGCTTCGCCTTTGCGGAGAAACTGTGACATTTTAAGTAGCGCGCTGCCGAGATTCGCCATTTCAGACTCTCACCCGTGCACGAGGCTGACGGAAAGTAGGCTTGGCTGGACGATTTTCAAAAAGTCAAAGCCATTAACTTGAAGAACGTGCTCTCCCAACGGAATTTACGTTTTCGAAACGTCGTTTTGTCTTTACAGTTCCATAAGTAATAATAATGATAATAATATTAATAGTAATAATAATATTAATAATACGATCTAGAGGTTTAACGTCCCAAAACCAAGATATGATTATGAGGGACGCCGTAGTGGAGGGTTCCGGAAATATCGACGGCCTGGGGTTCTTCAACGTGCACCTAAATCTAAGTATACGGGCCCCAAACATTTTCGCCTCCGTCGGAAATGCAGCCGCCGCGGTCGGGATTAGATCAGTGTTAGTGTGAGATCCATCAGTGTGAACTTTAAATGAACCAAGCAAAACATTTTTTTTTTCAAAATACGCGATAGCTCGTCCGTCGCTTTTACGGTGTAGAATTGAGCAGCCCTGAAAAGGCGGTCAGGAAACGTTTTTCCCAAGACCCAAATTAAGGGTCTTCCCTTAATTTGGGTCTTGGGACCCAAATTTCCCAAGACAAACAAAACATTAGAAAAGAAAAAAAAAACGCCTGAGAGGCATTCCAGAAATGTAGGAGAAAGGCTGACGATCCGATGATGCTATGGTAATCGAGTTTCCATGTTCGGAGTTTTTCGCTCAGGCTCTGCAGTTTCTGGTCCCTTTAAGTCTCACAAGAACTTAGGTAGTCACGCCACATGCATTGCAAATGAGCTCTTTTCTTTCTTCCTTCTAAATCACCTTCACGACTCAGACGGTGGTGGTCCGGCTTCAAAGAACCAAGACGTGGCAAGGACGCTGTTCCAACTGAAGCATCTTATAGCTAAATCTTTCGTCACCGTCTCGCCGCCTTTATTTTTTCCCGCGCAAAGTCCATCAAGCTTTCCTTACTTGCGCGGGGACGGATTAAGTTTGCAAAGCAAACGCCTGTTGGAAGCGACAACCTTCCTGCAGCATTTGGTAAGCAACAGGCCTGAGCTTCCCTCAAGTCCGATGGCGTTAAAAGTGTGCTTCATGAGGTTTGCATGCTAAGTAACTCTGGGCATACACGCATGCACAAGTAAGAGCGAGTGCTCTCTTTTGAAGCTCATGTGGCGCGTGGCTGTTGTCGGTGATTTAGCGAAGGGTGAGGGACGCCACGTTTCTAAGTGAATTTCGTGTTTTACGCAGCACAGGCTCCAGAGGCAGCTGGAAAAACGGCCATAGAAAGAGAAATCTGAGTGACTCAAACCAACATAACGAATTGATCAGCCGAATGGCAGCAGGCTTCTCTTGGTAAATGAATTTATAACTGACAGAGGTTAGCATCTTTAGGTGATACTGGCTACTCCTAGTCACTCAGCAAACAAAACGTAAAAAAAGAAGGGAAAATAGGCCGTTTTTGAATATGTATACGCAAAGCTTTGTGTTAGGGTTTGTCGCCACTTTAGATGCGTCATGCGCTATCCTCTTGGGTACACGCGTTAAGTGATCAAAAAAAACCCCGCATTTCCCCGAAGGGGAGGATGAGGAAGTGCGAAGCACGGGGTGATGCTATGAGGGGGCGCGCGCGACTAAACTGCAGAGCCGAGCGAAGGAGACGGCAGCGAGAGAGCACGCGCCAGCCGACCCACGGAGGTCTGGCCGTTTTTAAGTGCAAGGCACGTTTACTGATAATGATGATCTGTCTTCCGAACTCGTTCCAAAGAACCCGCAACGCGTTCAACTTGTTGGCGGCGTTGCGCACGGCCGAGATGGGGCTCAGGTTGTTGTCGAACCACAGTCGATCGCACACCGCGCAGCTATATCCGAAGCTGCGGTCCAGGAAGTCTCGCTTGAAGCGCGCGTCCGGCCGATCGAATTCGAGGGCCCGCGCTCGCTCACGCATCGCGCGTCCCCGCGCCAGATCGGCTTCGGGGTGCTCGGCTCGCTTCGCACGCTTTCGTTCGGCGTCTCGCCGCCGGCCTTCATCACCACAGGCAATGCGCGGGGCGCGCGCAGCCACGGAGCGGAGGGCGGAGCGCGCGCAGTCACGTGGGGCGTGACGTCGCTGCGCCGTTGCTACAGACGCTCCTCTCCGCTCCTCGCGCCGTTGCTATGGGACGGCGGATTCAGGGTCGCTTATAAAGTGCATTCGCACTTAATAGCGGGTCGTACCCAACGAGCACTATCTCTGCGTACGCTATTCTATAGAACTGCCTGATGTCGCAATCCTGTCCACGGTGGTGGGATTTCGGGGAAGGTGCCATACTAGAGGACCGTGTACTTAGATTTAGGTGCACGTTAAAGAACCTCAGGAGGTCGAAATTTCCGTTGCCCTACAATGCGGCGTCTCTAATAACTATGTAATTGTACTGGCATGTAAAAGCACAGCAATTATTATTACGTAGCTTATCGATGTCTTTCTCTGTTTGTCCTCTGTCGCCATCATTCATTGCCGTGTAGAACACCCCAGATATAACTCCGCTTTACTTCTCTAACAACGTAAACATAATTTTTCTCTTATGCACTTGTGCAGTGTTGTGCGAATATCCGAAAATTTCGAAAAACGAATGGAATAGCTTTCCATTCGATTCGACACTCGAATCGAACAGTACGTTTTCGAAACACCGAATTTTTTTTAGAATCATTTTCCAATAATCAGCACCGACGGGAGAAAATTGAAACCACGAAGCTATGGAATATACAAAGGTAATTTATCTTCTTTACCCACTAAATTACCAGTATGCATGGAGGCGAACATTTACGAGACTATCGACGCTATATTCATTACCAGATGAAGGCGGTTTTTTTCTGAAAACTCCACTTTTACTATGATGCAGCTGCATCGCATTAATCAGTCCCTGTCTTCATGTTTTAATAACTGAAGGTGGGGACTACGACTGCATTAAGCTTCACGAATAACCTAACCTAGTAAAGTGTTGTGTTTGCGTAAAATGTTCTTGCAGACATAGCTTTTATCACTAATGCTTAGATGGTTTCGTGCCGAGGCCCATGTTTTAATGATAGTTGTATCGGTTTCATTACAGATTTAGGTATATGCGTGGTGTTTGGTGCAAAATTTGTTAGTTTTTATGTCTCAGTTATAATTAAAAGCAGGCGACGAAGTGTCACCTTGATTACGGTAGTCACTGCGTATTTCAACCTACGTACGGTTAAAAAATATTTCGAAGGCTCTGGTCGCTGCAGTATACGAGCTAGCCTCAGTTTTCATAAGTGAGGTGTTTTTCGTCGGTTAAAATTAACAGAAAATGTTCTTTGGTGAACGTTTCTGATTATTTGTTTAAAGTGAAATGTTGTGGAGTTGAAGGACTGTTTTGAAAACAGTTGTCTTACTATGGCAAACCTATACGAAGAGTAATCGATTAGCATTCGTATTCGGTTAGGCGCCATCACTATTCTACTCGTATTCGATTCGTTTCCAAAATTCACAATTCGCATAGCCCTAGTGCTCGATATGGCATCCAGCTCACCTCTCTACAATTCTCACTAATCCAACTGTACGGTATAGCAGAGCAGCAGATTATGACGACAGCGGCGGACACACTGAGAAAAAAATTTCTCTTAATGTTTTTTAAAGACGATTGTCTTTCTTGGGGAACTTAAACGCAGAAATTTTGGTCTGTCTTTCTGTTTGTCGGCACGTCACTCGATTCAGCCACCCGGCCAAAGTTGAACCACTTGCCCAAGGGCCAGCCATCTTGAACGGCTGATTAGGTTCATACTTGTGTAAATTGTTGATCGAAAAGCAAACATTACGCATATCTGAGGCGCAACATCACTAGGTAAGTATTAGGCGGTGTGTTCCTTTAATAGAAAATGCATACATACGTAATTCTAAAGACCCTAGTTTCTTAAGCTGCGCTGAAAATGCGACTGCGCTGAAACTTGCCTTCCTCCGTGCCCTCTGCACGAGCGCATTGTTGTGTTTTGGTTTCGGTTCAGTATTGCACTGTACGAATGCCATGGGGCGCCGCTCTGGCATTCCTGTTTCACCCAGGCGACGTGTAAATAAAAGAGTTTGTGGAGAGTACTCGTTGAGTGTGGACGTTTCTTCTGCTTCGGCGCTTCGCGCCAAACCGCGTGTTCGGGCTGGCTGGCGTCCCGCGGGTCGCGTTTGTCACCGCCGGTCTTCGCCTGCTGCTGCGCCGGGACTACCAGCCCGCAACACAGCACTCATGTTTCCCGACGTATTGCCAGATGGCGTCCATATCTCACGCAGCGCCTCTTCTATCGTCTTTAGACGACATTTGCAGCGAAGCACGCAGATACGCGGCCAATTTTTTTGTGAGTCTTTACTTGCCACGCACGTGGCTCTTTTTAAGGAGATGCGTGAACTTTCTAGAGATAGTTATGCTCTCGTCGGGGAGTCATGGGATCCAAGTAAGAGTTAGAATTCAACGAAAAGAGTAACCCATACTGAAGTTGAAAACAGCGCGCCAAGACGGAACACCGAAAATACTCACTCACTCACTCACTCACTCACTCACTCACTCACTCACTCACTCACTCACTCACTCACTCACTCACTCACTCACTCACTCACTCACTCACTCACTCACTCACTCACTCACTCAGACACACACACACACACACACACACACACACACACACACACACACACGCACACGCACACGCACACGCACACGCACAAGCACACACACACACACACGTCCCATATGTAGGAGAATCTGTTGGTGGGCCTGTTGGCACATACTTGAAGAAACGAGAGGAAAAACCAGATTACGGACGCGTACGCAAGAAGAGAAGACGACAGACATTCCAGCGAGTGTCTGTCGTCTTCTCTTCTTGTGTTCACGTCCGTAAGCTGTTTTATTTTCCTTTCTTCAAGTCCCATATGTGATCCTATTTATTGCTTGTCAAACGATAAAAACTCACAGGGTTTCTTTTTCATCCGTCTCAGTCGACTTGAAGGCGAAAGCCATCTTCTTTTTTTTCTTCTTAGCCGATCTACTGAACATTCCGCGCACCCCTCTGAAAGCCTACAGCGACTAACGTAGTTTTGCAATGCCTCCATGATCGGAGGCGTTGTAAGCTTTCTGCCCTTCAGCTTGTTTTGTACTGCGTCCGGAATCGGCCCACCTTTAACCAAGCAATGATGTCTTGTGATGACGTCCCCATGAGAGGTCAAGTTATGTGACTTCACGGTGACGCCATGTTCCCGTCACTAGTTTTGGTGATTTCAGACGTCATGACGTGATGATCATTTTTTTGTTTCACTTGTGTTGAAGACGCCAACGCGGGACGCCGGCGCGGGACGCTGGTCAATTTTCGCGTTTGATGAGGCATCTGAGGCTTTCGACTTACTAAGTTAAATCGTTAGTCAGCGTTGTGTATAACTGGTAATTCTTTTCATTCTCCCGTCTTGGCGCGCTGTTTTCACGCTCAGTATGTACCAAGGGACCCGCGTACAATCAGGGAAGCGTAACACATTCTCTTTCTTTTTTTCCCCCTAAGAGTGTAAAAGAAGATTTTAGGGCTACGACCTCCTTTGTATGCGATGTGGAAGGCTATGAAAACCACCACCGACCTCCCCTATTTATGGTCTCGATAAAAAAATACACCCCCACCCCTCCCCCATACTCCACGTGAGACTCGCGACAACACAAATTGCGCACTTGTGATACGTACGACATGTCAGCACATTTTGTACTTTCTTATCTCGGGCTTTGTCAGCGATGGCATTACTTGCAGTCGTGCGAGGAGACAAAAAAGAAAAAGGCCAAAGGGAGGGGACCTTCCTCTCCACAAAAAGAACTCCACGAAATGCGGCACGCTCAGCGTACGCTATAATTAGAAGAAGAAAACTGAAGCTCGGGCGAGACTAAAGCGGCGACTCGCATCACTCACCGCGCTTGAAGGAAACGTATTCCCGGCACCGGCTGCGTTTCTGTTCCCTTTCAACCTGCGCAATAGCGTTCATATCGTTTGATTATTAAGGAGAGAGCCTTAGGTGTCTCATCAAACGCGATAAGTGATCGCAAGCAGCATCGGCGTCCGCACGAAACAGTACAAGAAGTCCCGTGGTCGAAGGTGACGTCATCGTGACGTCACATAGCCATAATTTCGGACGTAATTTAGACTTCATCACACGACATCGCCACTTGATCAAAGGTGGGCCGATCCCAGATTCAGGGCAACTCGACGTGAGGTGCAGACGGCTCCGCTGTGAAGAGGACTTCTTGGCAAGCACCGCTTGACGCAGCGCCGGCGAAGAAGTCGTTTTCACAGCGGCCAAACGTCACGCGTGAACCCGAAAGAATTGCAGATCCAACGGACTAGGGTAATGTAGAATAAGTTTTAGCAAAAAACCGCGTCCAACTCAACCATATGACGGCTGGCCATAGCAGTACTTTCATTTTATCTCCTCGGTCTTCGTCTGGAACACCACTGAAATTTCGCAACCTTGAAACCACGGATAAACACGCTTCGTCGATATTGAGGTTAGAGATGCATGGTGCTTTATGGGCACGAAGTTTCAAGAGGCCGAATATATTGTTATATCGAGAATTCTCGTACATTGAAGTTCGTAATATCGAGGTTTAACTGTTGTAGTTTCGGCGCGTAAACTCCAAGAAAACAACCGCGCCAACAACAACGTATAATCTGAACACTGTTTTGTCGAAAGTTGCTCTCAGGGGAAAAAAATGCTCAAATTTAGAAATGTCAAACTTCTTTGCTCAGACCTCATTACTCGGAAACTATTCCCTTATGTCCTACAATGGCAAACAATATCTCAACACAGCCAGCGCCACCGATTTGTCTTGCAGGAGGAAAACACGCAGCTCCGCGTCCAGCGACACAGGCTCAGACGTGTTCGCTGGGTGATTGCACGCCATGTCCCAATCCGTGACATGCACAGTCGCGACAAATGAAATGCGCTTCTGTTTCTTCTTCGACTTCATCTTAAGCTCTTGTCTCTAAACTTTCCACACGGGGCCTAAACATGAAGACATTCGCTCTGTTATTTGCTATTGCGCGTGACGAACACGGGGAAAACAAGTTTCATTCGAAGGGTACCTCGGCAGCAGGCTTTACTTCAAAGTCACCTCTCGCGCCTTTCGGACTAGGACAGAATGGTAGAGGGAATTGAGATTTCGGCAAGTCGAATGACAAAGTGTGTGGCTAGGTTATCCTGGACGTGCAAATGGGATAGCGGAACTTTCTCGCGATTGCGCTGAGGATGACATAAAAACAGAAAACAGAGTAGGAACAAAGCTTCGAAATGGCCTTAAGGTGAAACCTCCTCAGAGGACGATGACAACAACGACAACAAAAAAGTGACACGTTCCCCTAGGCATTTGCCTAAGCCTACTGGAAGACGAAAGCGTTCTGTTTTTTTTTTCTCAGTCGATTGAACTGATAACCCCCTCCCCCTTCCCCATTTCATGAATTGAAAGCTTTCTACACCGAACAGCTCCGGGATCAGAGGCATTGAAAGTTTTCGGCACCTCACGTCGCTTTTCAGCGCCTCTGGGATAGGCCCACGTTTGACCAAGCGACGGTGTCACGATGACTCTGTCAGGGGACTTCAAGTTTATGAGATATCATAGTGACGTCATAGGGTGAGATCATAACGTGACTATTTTATGCATCCCTCGTGTTGACGCCGACGGTCGCTTTTTCGCGTTTGATGAGGCACCTAAAGCTTCCGCCTTAAAAGATAATCTCTCGCACGAGCCCTTGATCCATCTTGCCATTAGAGGTGACAGCGAAGACAAACTGGTTCATACCGGTCTTCTATATTACGGGGCCATGGGGCAAACGGGCCCTTGTCCCAGCAAGCAACCCCAGTATGACCCATTTGCGGATAACCCGCACCTTTTACGGCACCAAGAACAACGACAACGCAAGGTGAAAAGATGAAGAGGGCGCAGTTGTGTACAACCAGATTGTTTCAGCGAACAGGAAAAAAAAGGAGGAGAAAGAGGTGCGAGCGAATATATGGCGGTCGTTTCCGCGACCAGAACTTTTCCAGGAAACATTCACCGAGCGAAGGTCGTACCATTCATCTTGTAGAGGAAACCTTAGGCCTGGAGTTTCGCACGGGTTTTCGTGGGGGCCGCCATTATTCTGTCGTCTCCACGGGTAAAAAAAAAATATCACCGCGATAGAGCATATAAACGGCCCTGAAAATTGAGAACAAGAGAATCCTTTTAGTCCCAAGTCTGCAGACAGGCACGGACCTATATCTGTCACTCCGAAGGCCACATAGCTTCTGTCGCATGCAACTCTTTTCTTTCAGAAAAAAAAAAAAATGAGCCGGTAAAGCTTTCCGAAATTTCAAGGAATATGGGCTATGCAAAACTGCGTCGGTGCCTCGATGTTTTCCAAGATTTGTTTCTCTTCTTTTAGCTGACGTCTTTGTAGTGGGATGTATTATTTCCTTATTTATTTAACTTCCTTTAGCTTCTTATTTCGGCCGTCACTGGTCTGAGTTTTGCAGTGGTAGGTGGCAGACTCGCAATGTATGCAAGAAAACTGAACGTGAACCAGCCAGTCCCCGTGTACCCGTTTCTTTCTTTAAAAAAAGCAAAAAACAAAAAAACGGGGCATACACAAACCGTAAATGCTGACGTCAGGGTGAAAGGTGAACAGGTGGCTGGAAATTTCTCCGCTGACCAAAAAAAAAAAAAAAACAAAACAAAGAGACAGCCATTTTAAGTTATGGGACGCCATTACCGCAAAGAGGAATAAATCAAATCAAATTCAATCGTTTGAGTTCTACAAAACAAAAAGAAACGGATTGTGGAGAGGTAAATTGGCTTAAAGCTGTTGTGGCCAGCTTTACTAGGTCAAATCAAGCTGTCCACTTAAGAGATGTCAAGTAAGAAGTGTAAAGTTTCGAAAAAGATATTCAACAAGGAAACATGAAAATATTCAACAATATTCTTTCATTTTTTTTTTCTTTTTCTCGTACCCCTCTCGTTGCAGTCGTTTCAGCCATCGCGACAACTACAAAAAAAAAAAAAAGAAGCGCTACTTGTGGAGCGCTCCGAGTTTTTATTGTTGCTAAAACAAAATGAAAAGAGAGGAGCAAGCTTTAGGAGGCCGTTATTTCCAAGCGGTTTCCGTCTAACGTCAGCAAATTCTAACGACCTGTAGCAATGCGTCAGCGGCTTGTGCGAGACAATCTGAATGGTTTCATAGAAACGGCCCCGAAGTGTTGCGTAGCTCACACATACACACCATTCCATGGCTGGATTGCGCCCGGTTAACAAAAAAAGAGTAACAGCCCTGACGTTGTCTACAAAGAAGTAAAATGTAATAGCCTTTGAAACCAGGCTACTGGTACTACTGTCGCCGACACTTGAATCTTCCCACAGCTCTCCCTATTCCTTTCTTTTCCTGGGAAGGGGGTAATACGATTGAGCTTCCAAGAAAAACGGATGAAGCTATAATGTTGAAATACGCATTCCCTGTACCCCCATTCTGCGAAGCTATTTCCTACCACGCAATTTCCTTCCACGAAAGAAACAGCGGCGTTGTAGAGCGTACGTTCGTTTTTCCCGCGGTTAATAAAATGACCCTAAAATTTACTTCGAAATATTGCTAGAGTACCGCAGTTTGTCGCGATATATCCGGAATAGTGGGGTGTTTTCACTTCAGCAGCAAAAAAAAAAAAAAACAGCATTGTCCTGTAGAGCTCTCCAACCCACATTGCACGTGCATTACATAGAAATGGGAATGTTTCCATTGGATTACGGAAACTAATCGTAATGTACTCGAGTATGTAAGCATTTAAAAATGCAGACACAGCCCGAGTTCTGATTGTTACATGAAACGTCTACTGAGAGATCGCGAGTTCACATTACCGTGAACTGCGCATGTACACAAGTCAGAGGAAGTGCGCTCGAATTTTGGAACGCATGGTGCTTATCTTAGACTTGAGTTATTGTTTGTGTCTTTTTAGTGCTTTGTGAAAACGAGTCGCCACAACTGCAGTATACTAACTCAATGGCGTTCTTTATTGTAGTATAACAAATAATCTCACCAAAGAAAAGCTGCTATCTATCTATCTATCTATCTATCTATCTATCTATCTATCTATCTATCTATCTATCTATCTATCTATCTATCTATCTATCTATCTATCTATCTATCTATCTATCTATCTATCTATCTATCTATCTATCTATCTATCTATCTATCTATCTATCTATCTATCTATTGTACTGCGATTGATTCTTTCCACTACACGTTATGTTACAAGAGCCTTACGCGGAGAGTAAGTCGTCTATCGCACTACAGCCCCTGTCCTCCTTTCCCCTTCCTTCCCCCTCTTCTACCATTTTTCCTTCAAGCGCACCTACACACAAACTCTACACACACTCGGTCAAGAGTGCAAGCGAAGGTCAAGATATAAAAGATACGCGTCGAAGCGATCCTCCGGTTCTCCTCATCGACTCTGTCCGAAGCAACGCAAGACGAAAAGAAGGGGGAACAAAAATTACAAATAACCAAGACGATAAGAGAGTATAGAAAGCAGGCGCAACGCAAAGCAGCAGCAGTCAAGCAGAGCATCACCTCCCCCCCCCCCCCCCCCATCCCCATTTCCTCACTTGCTCCAAGGGATCGCTGTCAACGGGGTATTGATAGGCGGCACACAAAAGGGATGGCCTTTCTCCGGTGAGACATATTGCCTTGAAGGCTTAAGGCTCTCGGACACGTCACTGGAGTTCGTCTACGTTTTGGTCGTTTGCTCGCTGCCTTTCTTTTTTTTTCTTTGTTCGATGCGGCTGGGGTGGCGCAAGGACGGAAACGTGCTGATGAAGCAACAATAATAGATGGTGAAAAAGAACGGGAAAAAATGAGGAATGGAAGCAAAGGCAGATAGATTAGCTGTAAACGCTCTGCCATTGTGCTGCCTTTCGAAATTTAATTTCGTGCTCTGAACTATTGCCTTAGAACGACCTTGACGATCCCGCACTGTTTTCCCCATTAGGGATGAAATTAGATAGATAGATAGATAGATAGATAGATAGATAGATAGATAGATAGATAGATAGATAGATAGATAGATAGATAGATAGATAGATAGATAGATAGATAGATAGATAGATAGATAGATAGATAGATAGATAGATAGATAGATAGATAGATAGATAGATAGATAGATAGATAGATAGATAGATAGATAGATAGATAGATAGATAGATAGATAGATAGATAGATAGATAGATAGATAGATAGATAGATAGATAGATAGATAGATAGATAGATAGATAGATAGATAGATAGATAGATAGATAGATAGATAGATAGATAGATAGATAGATAGATAGATAGATAGATAGATAGATAGATACTAAATGAAGGGAGGTCAACCAGAACACACATTGGGTCTGCTATTGTTCGTTATTTCGATTTAACAGGCAGTTGAGCCTCTTAACAAATGTAGTACAAATTTCGTCCGCCATTTCCTCTGATTTATTATGTACTGATGGGCTAGTTGATGAGCCATGATATTTGATGAAGCAGACCACAAAACGACAAATTCACGCAAACACCAATTGACACAAACACAAGCGCTGTGATAACAGCGCTTGTGTTTGTGTGAATTTATGTTTGCGTGAATTTGTCGTTTCGTGCGTTGCTTCATCAAATATCCTCTGATCCGATTGCTACGATCGATTCGGGCTCCCCAACCATTCCAACAGCCCCTAAACTGCTAAAGTGACTTAACTAAGCGAAAAAGCTTTAGAATACGTTAAGTTCCTCCGTCGTTTCATTTTATCTGACTTGCTGTGGGTAATTCGCGCTTCAGAACTGGCTAAGCAGCACGGAATGCGTTCAAAGTCGCTTAAGTTAGTATTATCATTGAAACAAAAGCAGAACAATCCTGCGCTAACATTTGAAGGAAGCAACGTTTTATTCAAGTTTACGAATCATCTTCACCGTCCCGAACGACTTAGCTGACTTAGCTTAAAGTAACAAGAAAAGAATAGGTTTGTACATTTTTGCGCAATAACATCCGAAGCTTTAGGCAATTTACATTAAATAATTAGAATAACTAATCGCCCCCCACGGATCGTCATTTGCAAACTCCCACTCTGGCACTTCGAGCATCTACGAGGCAGGAGACCAAATTTAACTTAAATAAATAAAAAATCGAAATGTCTAACGCTTTCGGGAGCCCCGTTCTATCTTACGTGGAGATAAAAAAGAGATAAAAAAGGGCCAATCAAAAGGTGCGATCGGTTTTCGTTACCCCGTGGGACACATTACAGGAGGAGAAAAAAAGACTCGCTTCGTCGTCTCCAGTTTCCGATGGAAATCTCCGGGATCAGCGTTTTCGGCGCTCTCTGATCTCTTTCTCCCTTTCTCTGTGACGTCGAAGGAAGAGCGATTGGCACGACTTGCCATTAGAGACTACGGGCTCGCGTCGTTAGCCCTATTTCAGGGAGGAAGCAGCACAACCCCTATTCCACGCTTTAGCAAAGTCGAGATCGTACTCGCAATAGAGCGCTCCTTTCTTTCTGCGTGTTTCACTATTTTTTTTTTCCTATTCTTTTAGAATCTTTTCAAATATCTGAAATCAGTTTTTTTGTGTGTGTCTTGATATCGTGAATTACTTACTTCATTCATTTTGTCTCACCTCTTGTTTTCGTCCTAATTTCATGAATTCGTTCGTCCATTGTCTTTGTCTCATGTCTTTTTTGCCCTGTCTTTTTATTTAGTCCACCTCTGTGGTGCAGTGGTTGCGGTGCTCGGCTGATGACACGAATGCCACCGGTTCGATCCCCCGCATTCGACTTAGGCGAAATTATAGAACCCCGCGTACTGTGCGACGTCAGTGCACGTTAAAGGGTACCAGATCGTCGTGATTTCCGGAGCCCTCCACTGCCAGAACCTGTAGTGGCATGTCAGGCGAATAGCCAGGCTAACGTCTCTAGCATTTCATTAAAACATGTCTCTCTACCCCTCCTACTAAATTCCACCACCGTTATATATTTCAATACTGATAATTCGCAATACAGATTTATATATTGTGTAAAGAAGCCCAGAACTTTTAACCTATAGAACTTAATAGAAAAATCCACCCACTATTTCGCCATTCCCCGCATTAGGCAGGAGACGTCGTCATAGGTTTGAACACGGGAGCGGGGGGAGCGGGGGGGGGGGGGGGCGACAACCTCCCTCATACTAATCATCTAAAGGGGGGCGCAATTCGGTCCAATACCTTTACTCTATCGCACGTTCCACGCCGTTTTTAATGGGTAGGGTAATGGCCGCGCCTGCTTTTCTGACAATAATGGCGGCCGATTACCCCTGATATGTTGCATTTAAAGAACTTGTGGCGACACACACTGCGCATAAATCGGCGCAGCCTCCGCCTCGTCATCATCCGGCGCGGCACGACACGGCTACATGCTGCACTACGTTTCCGATAAGAGAGAGCGCCATCGTAGCGTCACCCGAGGCACGGTCATCGGCAGTGGCTACGAGAACAGGCTTTCCGGCTTAGAGGAGGATCAGTAGCTTGCTACACAGACGAGGGTGGCGTCAGTATGCGCGTCCGCTGTCGCTGCTGATCGAACAAATAGTTGTTGAGTTTTTATGTCGGGATCCGTCCTTCAGCAGACACGTGATCCGACAAACTGTTTACTTCTCACATTTACCCACGGAAAGTCGGGGACAAATGAGAGGTCGTTATGAAATTAACGTCTTCACCTCATTTTCATTTTTGCGTCCATTGCGCTGCTTGTTTCGCATCACACTCGACTGGGAGGGGGAGGGGGAGGGGGAGGGGATGGATGGCTGGATGGCTGGATGGATGGATGGATGGATGGATGGATGGATGGATGGATGGTATGGATGGATATATGGATGGATGGATGGATGGATGGATGGATGGATGGATGGATGGATGGATGCTATGAGCGTCCTCTTTATAACGGGGCGGTCACAAGTGTGCCACCAGGCTCGATGAAAAAAAAAAGTGTCTCCCTTTTCTCCTATTTTTCTTAAAGAGACACTAAAGAGAAACAATGAATCGGTTTAGGCCGATAAATTGTGCTCTGAGAACTCTAATGTCTTTCATTCCGTCATCATTGGTTTATTAACAGAGGCGAAAATCAAATTCAAGGTCTCATTTTTAAATTTCGCGCCGAAATCTCCCGGCGTGACGTCCCGAAGTTCAAAGTGTATATATATGGTATTTTGGCGCCATTGGCTCAACAAAATTACCCCAAACTTGGTATGTTAGGTCGGTGGCCCTCTCAGATGACAGTGTACTTCATTTTTACCGATTAGGAACTACGTAGTCCCTAGTAGGCGCCATAAAAACATGTGACGTCGCGGCGAATGGTGCGGAAACTTCAAGGTGGCGTCGCCACCAACATTTTGTTTTTGCGCGTTTTCTCGCTTACTAAGTTCGGGGCGGCGGTGATTAATGCGCCCCTACTCGACAACACTGTGCACACCTATGGTCATCATAGTGGGTCAAGAAGAAGAGGCGCCGGGTGTTACATCGGCTGATAACGTCATAAAAAACTCAGAAACAATGGGTAGTTTGTAGAATAGCTTTTTACGTTATGGGCAGATAATAAGAAAATTTGTTACTAAATACGCGAGAATAGAAGATCAAAATTTGCCTGAAAGTATCCATGGAGCCAACCTCGACTGCAACCTCGAGGTCACGGGATCGAATCCCGGCCGCGGCGGCTACATTTTTGATGGAGGTGAAAATGTTTGAGGCCCGTGTACTTAGATTTAGTTGCAGTCAAAGAACCCCAGGTGGTCAAAATTTCTGGAGCCCTCCGCTACGGCGTCCTTCATAATCACATCGTGGTTTTGGAACGTTAAACCCCAGACATTATTATTATTATTATTATTATTATTATTATTATTATTATTATTATTATTATTATTATTATTATTATTATTATTATTATTATTATTATTATTATAGAATTTAGTCGTACGACTGGGTCGTAAAGCAGGCAATTTGGCGTACTATAGCCACCGACGGCAACCCTGGCGTAGTGTTAGTCCAAAATTCCACGCTCCCGAAATCGAAACCTCGGGCGCCGGGCGCAAACTGCCATACATCTGTCGCGTCATTTCCTTTTGGCGGATCTACAGCGTCACGCCTTGTATAGCCAAGAGCCGAATGTTTTCAGCGCACGCAAAACCGAAAGCTCAATACACTACAGCAGTCTAGTCCGACTGCCCCTCAATGGTAATCAATTTAGCGGGCCACGTCGGAGGCTTATAAAAGAGACGCTACATTCCAGCGAAATAGCCAATTATTCGGAAAGGCCGGCCATTGGGAGGGGAGCGCTCCCGTTAGACTCAATTATGTAGCAGGCAACGGAGGATATTCGGAATGTCCAGAGAAAGTAGGGGTATTTATTTAACGTCCGAGCGCTGTTTCTCTTGCGCTTCGCTGATTTTATAGCGATTTGTCGGTTGGCTCGACGAGTGATGACAGCTCCGGAGAGCGGGCTGGACAATAGGCTTAACTAGTTAAGCCTATTGTCCAGTTAGTTAGATTGAACGGCTGGTATACGTAATTGTGCGCAACTCACGTGACACCCATAAGAATAGTGAAGAGGACAGCTCTGGCGGAGGTACATGCCAAGTTTTAAGGCATATTTGCAATACTCTTTACAATTAAAGTTAAAATTGTACGGAGCTTGAAAGTTATAAAACCAAACATAAAAGACTTTTCAAGTGAATTAGGCTCGTCTGATTGCATCTGAACGGCTTCAACACAAGCTACCATGTGATGCATCCGCTTTTTCGCAATACTTCGTTCGTCAGCGTAAATTTTTGTTCAGCAGTTAGTTTATTGAGAGGCTCCACCTTGTAGAATCCGTACCCCATTTCAACGCTGAAAAATTTCAATGTCTTGACTTGCCAAGCTGCAAGTTTGGTAATTTTAAGTAGTAAGCGATTGAGCCATTAATGCATTTAGTCAGCCAGTCAATCCGTTATTGAGTCGGTCTATTCGTCAATCCGTCGGTTATGTAGTTCTTCAGTTATTTAGTTAGTCTTAGCGAGAATTGAAGCACATTTATAGCGTATGTTATGGACTAAGTTCACGCTGCAACCGGGAAAAGTACCCTCTCAACGTTTCCACCCGAACCTCTCCGAAACTGAACAGACTTTACTAAATATGTCTAAAGAATTCGCGTCAAGGCAAGTAACCTTGACGAGAAAAGCGTAGTGACAGAAAAAAAAAACTACTCTAAGCGAATAAAAATAAAAACGTATGCGCACGCAGTCGACACCTCCTCTCGTATTCACTCTGCAGAGTAACAGATATTGTTGGGCGTAAAAGTGGGTGCGCGTTGATTGCACATTTACATCAAATTAGGCGGAGTTTCTGCGGCGTCGGCTATTGATGGCGGCGCTAGTCGGCGGCGAGGAGGCGAGTCATAGAGGTGCAAACCTTTGCGGCTTTGCGGCTGCGCAAGTATGCAACTGCGGAAGAAGCGCGGGCCGCTGCTCGTATTTCTGCGTCTGTAAGAGCGCGATGCCGAAGAGAAGCGGATCCCGCACTGCGCAAGTCCTTTTGTAAATTTTGCAGCGCTGCTTCTTCCACTCGTATGTTCCAACTAGCCCCACAGCAAAGTCCCTGACGTCACCTTTGCTGGCTAACTCTCGAAAAGACGAGGCTACTTTAGAGGAAGGACGCCTGAAAGACTTAAACGTCGTGCGCAAAAGAAAAAAAGTCTCAGGCGCTACACTGTCCTCCTATTAAGTGTCGCAACACGAACAAAAAGACGGTGTAGCCAGTTCCTTAAGACCAAGTTTCTAGTTACACGAGAAAAGGCTACACCCTTCTCTCGTGCACGTACCCTTCTCGTTAGCAACGATGTAAGTACGTGTGACCTAAAAGAATGGCACAAAACAACAGAGCCCGTTACGTCACCGGACACTTTCGCAGGACGAACGCTCCTTGGGAACGGTAAAAATCTTCGTTGTTTCTACGTAGACCTCTTTCTAAACAGAAAGGGAAAAGCGTGAGAATGAACACGAAGAGACGACTCTCGAAGAAGGCGGTCCGCTTCGACAACAGCTTCTGATGGACCTTAATTCCTGTATTCCTTCGTCAGAATGCTTGGCTGACACATGATCATAAAGTCAAACTGTTCAGCTGTATCGGAAACGGAAGGCGTTACACGAAGTCGAACTGCGCGGCTTCAAATTTATATTGCATTTTATGATTTCAAAATACAAGCAAATATCATGAGCTAATTAGCTTGTTAATTGTAACGTGTGACTGGTTGCTTTTGGATGTGAATTGATTGATTTATTGACGGACATATTCCTCCATTTTCACTGCGGAAATAATTAATTTCTCTGCCAAAAATTGATCATAAATTAAGCGAAGCTGGTCAGTATGCTATCGCAAATATCTTTGCGCATATGGCCGGCCAGCAACCGCATCATTATTCACAACCACTATCGATAGTATTGCCACGTGGTTGTGACGGTGAAGAATGCTGCAGCAAGACTGGGAAATACGGAGCTCTTTATTTGGGCGAACTTGAGCCCAGAAAACCAAAACACAAAATATAAGCAATACATGCTGCCACTAATGAGCAGTCGTCAAGCGGTGTGTGGAGCTCTAAATCAGGTGGACAGCCGTTGATACTCATCGGTGGAACGCGTCGGCGCGTAAATTAATAGAAGATCTATTCAGCGTTAGACTCGCGTAAGCCAAGCCAAGCCTCTCTCCGGGTCGCGTCAAACGTTGCTAACAGTCCTTGCGGGTGAAACCCGAATACGTCAAAACAAAGTACTGAACACGCGTAGCAGTGATATCGCCAGTAATATTTACGATCGTACTACCGATTGCACTATCGATAGTTTATCGATAGTAGCACTATCGATAGTTTGTTTACACTATCGATAATTTGAAAAGAACTATCGATACTATCGATAGTCAAATTACCGATAGTTCTGCATCACTATCTTGGAATGGTACAAATCTTCGTTGTTTCTACGTAGACCTCTTTCTAAACAGAAAGGGAAAAGCGTGTAGAATGACACGAAGAGACGACTCTCTCAGAAGGCGGTCCGCTTCGACAACATCTCTTCTGCTCTGATGGACTTAATTCCTACATTTTTCCACACGATTTGTTCACGAAAGGAGCACTCACGCACGCAAAGAGCGAAAATGCAGTGCACGGGACAAGGCGGAAGAACTGAAATGGCAGGGGAGGATAGGGTAGAGATCCTGTCTACAAGTTGCGAGAATATGGCCACACTACCGACCGCTCTAACCGTCGCGGTGCCGCACTCTTGGCGAACAAAAATGGTTTTCTCCCTCACTCCCCCCCCCCCCCTCGGAGAACCGTAATGAGCAGTTAACCGGTGTGTGGAGAGGACAGGACACTCAAACGCGACGTGGTACGAAGCCACCGAGACAAGCCTGGTGAAGCCTATCTCGGAGCGATACACCAACGACAGCGCGGGACGGGGACAGCAGACCAGCGGAGAAAATATAGATAGACGCATGGAAGAAAGAGGTCGGCGGTACATGGAAAAGGGGGGCAAGGTAAAGGACAGGAGCGTAAAAAGAGTACACTCCTCGACTATATACACGGGAAATGGGGAGTGGCCGGGACGGGGAAAGGGCTTCCTCGGGGAACTGAGGAGCGTTGGCGCAGGGGCTGCAAGCCACATTACTGGATACGTGTTTGCTCTGAACAGGAGAAGCGAGGAGCAGCGATGGGGAGGAAGCGGTGAGGCACATCGCAATGTAAAAAAAAAAGAAGAAAGCAATTTGATCAGAATGTAAAAAAAAAGGCAGCGCGGAAGCAGTAATGCCTCTACAGGCAAGATTCCAGGCCTTAAAAAATAAACGACTAGAAAGAATAAAAGGAAGCTAGATTGTAGAAAAAAAAGCGAAAAATGAAAAGGAAAGGACGCTAAGAGAGGGGAATAGTAGAAGAGAAGTAACCTAGAAGACGAAGAAACGGAAAGCCTTTGATAATATTAGAAATAGTAGATAAAAAACAAGGATGATACCTGAAGCGTACAATAAGAAAAGGCCTTGAAAAATAAGCTGACAAGAAAAAAAAGCCCTGAGATAAAAGGGTGCGTTCAAGCTGAATTCCCTCCGTACTGACATTCCCGCAGACGTCTTAGTCGACCAGCTATGTTTCTTTTTGTTTTTATTTTCCTCTTCGTGAGGATGAAGTCATCTCCGAGAATGCCTCGACACGGAAATGTAATCGCGTCAATATGGCGGAAGCTTGTATCATACGTGAAGGCGTTGTTGACGCCAACGTCAAGCGACGTGTCCTTCCTATAAATATATCAGCAGGCGATGGGACGTGCATGAAAGCAACGCAAAGAGAACGCGCGCACACACACAAACGCACAGAAAGAAAGAAACAAACGAAGTGAGCGCTGTGTTCTTGTCTAGCGAGCGTTCAGCGAATTGTTTGCACGCACCTGTGTGCGAAGTGGCGAGACAGTCTTTTGAAAGCTGCGACGCAACGTAAGCGTGCTTTGTCGACGTAAGCATGTCTTTTTTTTTTCTTTTTTGGACCTCAGGTGGCGGGCACGCGAATAAGCCGTTAGCATGAAAATTTCAACACGGAGGCTTGTCCCTGGCAACCTGTTCCAGTGTGCTATATATTATTTAGACCCGTTTGTCGATGTGTATGCTTCAGCGAAATAGCTTTCCGACGATTGAAAAAAAGGAGCGGCGCCATAGCTGTCTGTCTGTCTCTACGGAAATTCACCGCAATTTCGTTTTACCGATAAAATTTTTAACGTCCTGCACGTCCCCATCATGCTTTTCTTTCTGTTGAAGGCAGAACCTCAGGAGAAAACGTAGGCTTGAAGAAATGCAAAAAAAAAGTCACAGTTTCGCCGCAAGGGCGAACCAACGAATGCGATAGCAAGAAACTGTAATGCTATACGAAGTGATGCTCGCCAATGGATACTCTCAGATTGAACAGCGCTCCTGTTGCAAAGGCGGTCGAAGCAGCGAAGGAAACTAGCGTGCTTCAAGTGACGAGCTGTGACACTTGATAGTTTGCGCTCATCTTCTAGCTGTTTGTTCGTTTAGCGGCGTCCCTTGAGCTAGAGTGACTTTCGCACGCTCCGTAACGTCAGCGCGAACATGCCTCCTCCCCTCACCACGAGATAACCGAGCGAGCAGACAGTGGAAGGGCAAGGTTCTCCCTGCGCAAATATTGGAAGAAGCGAGCGAGCTGGCCGACGACTTTTAAATGCGCCCGTTGCGCTCCTCGTGCCATCTCACTGGTAATGAAGAAACGCTTATAAGCGCCTACCGTCTCGGAGTACTGTCAGCGGTAAAGTATGTGTATATAACGATCGCCCTCAGCTACCTGAAGGATCTGCCTTCTGTGGCATGGTGGTTAGTGCCACGCGCTGCGGAGCGAGAGGTCGCTGGTTCGATTCCGCACTTCGGAAGCATTTTTCTGAATTATTTTTCTTTGGGACTGTTATATATATACACACATGCTTATACATATACGGTGCATGATGGTGGCGACGGCAACGGCAAAAAACAGCCGAGACAGTCCATATAATTGCTATCGCAATAAAAAAAAAACATTAGGACAATGGGTGCCACTGGAGCCAGCATTTCGACATGTGGACTCGTCTTTTTCAAGGCAGCCTGCCTTGAAGAAGACGAGTCCGCTTGTCGAAATGCTGGCTCAAGCGACACCCCCCGTTGAAGGATGTTTCATCAATCCTTTCCATTGTCTCGTGTATGTCAATATATTTATGCGGTACCTTGTACGTATGCAAAAAAAAAAAATCAGTTGTAAAGATATTCCCCACCTCCGCCTTCTCCACTTTCATCGTATATGACGTGTGAGCGTCCGAAAGTTCTGCCGCTGAATTCGAGAAGCATATTTTTTTAAGAACGTCATGCCATTTTTGCACTTCCGAAACTTATGGTTTCTTATGTACCGCAGTATTTCATTTTGAGAGCACCGATGGCCGCCTTTGAGGAGATAATATGCGTCATGCGCAAGTGAAACGCCGGAATCTTGCAGTGTATCTCCTTTTATTCGCTCAACATAGTCAATAATGATAATAAATCGATTCACTAGAGCAATATTGCCTATACCAGATCCGACGTAGCCACAGCTTCGCTGGCTTCCACTTTCACAGTAATCGAAGGAGCGAAATTTTTGTTTGTCGCCTCTTGAGCGTTGGTCGGCTAGCTTCGCTGACAAGTCCAGACCTAGGATTGGCCGAAATGTTCCGTTATTGACATTTTAGTGATTCGAACCGCGTTTTGGGCGCCAAGGTCGGCAGCAGGGGCGCTCATGCGCATGTGACATTAATATGACGTTTTTATTGCGATAGCAAATATTTCGACACACTCGGCAGCCTTTTGAGGTCACCGTCATGTTCTGTATCAAGTCCAAATCGATATCACTGGCTCGCGCATCGTATCTTCTACGCGCGAGTAAAAGCGCGCAAATTGGCGACGAGCGCCGCTGAAGCAGATGAGACGAGCCGGTCTTCTCCGTCGCACGAAGGGTGTATGCGATAACGTCAGTCCGCGTGCGATGCCGGCCTTCGATGGATCCTCAAAAAGAAAGGAAGCCTTTCTTTAGTCGGCGAAGGAGCATGATGGAACGTCGGTGGGAGGCAGTGGGGTGGGAATCACCAAAGCGACAACTGCGAACTTTTACCATGAGGGCGTGGTCGCGAGCGCTGGCGTGCGCTATCTCGACAGACATCAGTAGACGGCTTGCATACCCGTGTAAGTACTGTGCTCTCGCCGCTTTGCGTTTGAGAAGAGACACAGACCAAAAAGCCGCTTCCCTTTCTGTAGTGGCCGTATTCCCTTAGACCAGCGTTTTCTAGAGTTACGCCAGATCGGATCCATACGACTGTTAGCTGCTAGCCTTAGTTCGTATAGCATTCCAAATTGTCACTATCGTGTTCATTGCGTCGCCCTTGCGGCGAAACTGATTTTTTATGCCTATTGTTTTCTTAGTATTTTAGTTTCCTTGTTTATGTGGCTTGGGATCTTGCGAATCATCTCCGGGCGGTCCAGGGAGCCTGTGAAGCGATCGGGAGCCTTTGGCTCCCGACCCCTTCGCGGGCGATGCCCTCCGCGGGTTTTTAGGAACCCTCGTCCCAGGACAAAATAAAGTTAGTCTGTCTGTCTGTCTGTCTGTCTGTCTGTCTGTCTGTCTGTCTGTCTGTCTGTCTGTCTGTCTGTCTGTCTGTCTGTCTGTCTGTCTGTCTGTCTGTCTGTTGCGCACGCAGAGTACTTAGAATTCCCAGTTAATATTTCCTGTATCGCTGCAATCGAAATAAACAAATGTCACTTGGTTGCTAGAATCAAAATAACGAAACGCCACATGGGTGCACCGATGGGCGGAATTACCATTTAGTTTTCTCCGTTCATATTTCATCCTCACCGTGTAAACTTATCTCAGATATGCTACTCTTGCATCGCTTGTTTTTCTCAAAAAGAAAAAAAAAACATGCAATCGCAATAGGGAACGTCGAAATACGCACGCTTTTGTAAACAGAGCATTCGTTATTGCGACAAAGTATTTCGCGTCTCTAAGGACCAAAAGTGCCAGCTAGGTGACGCAGCAAAATTGCACTCGAAGACACTGCTGTTTTGGATCCACATCTTCTCTTGCCACTCAGAAGGCGCCCTCGCTCGCGGCTTCCGGTTCCATTCCTTCGTTCGGAGCATTCATTGTTTACGGAACTTTCGCGCGGATTTTCTTCGAGATCATCTTACATAAACAGGATCCATTAGAGGGTGGTGGTGGGGAGGTAGGAACTTTCGCAGCAGTGACCGGACTCCACCGCGTATAAACATCTCCTTGCTCGCGATGATCGATAACTTCGTAGCAATAACAGCACGAACACGAGGCACAAATACCAGGAAGAAGACGGGACAAGCGCAGACTTCAACTAACGGGTTCGTTGAAGTCAGCACTCTGTCCCGTACAGGTTAGTTTAAGTCATTCTTTATTGTGAGGTATCAAAAAAAAAGAATAAAACCTCGGCCCGCACCATTCTTTCTTGTCATGGTCTCGTGTTTAGGGCTGTTATTCCTACGAAGTTATGCATCACCAACTAACCTGCCAAGAATCGTTACTGACGTTCGATAGCATTCAACCTTGTCGCAGCTTTTGATGGTGGGATTGATACAGGTGGTGCCATTGCTATTGTTGCTGTTATTGTTGTTGTTATAATTTTACAATGAAGCTGTCTATGCGGACCCTTGGCCGTCGGCAATGTTGACGTGGTTACGCTAAAGAAGGTCACGTGACCAGAATGTAAAGGAGGGGATCTGATAAGAGGGAGAGAGGGAAAAGTGATCACGTGATGAAGCTTACCTAAGGCGGGCGAATCAACGAATTCGGGACCTTGAGATGGCCGGCCCTAACGTAGCCTACCATTCATGTTTTCGCATCTACACATTAAATATTCATAAACTTCGGACCCTCGCCTGCGTTCCACCCTCAAGCCCTCACCCACCCACCCACCCACCCACCCACCCCACCCTTCATGCTGCGCTGAATGTGCGCTACTATAGATTTCGTTTGGCTGTACTCTGAGCTGATGAAATTCTTAGACAGCGCAATGTTTCGAGCTGCTTCATTTCACTTATCTCAGAACAGAAAAAAATACACCGCTGATCTGACAAGGATTACACTACAAATTATTTAAGCGTGACGAAAATAACTTTTGAGAAAGGCCAAACATTCACGTATGCTCGCAGAATAAAGAGAATAAAGAGTTTGTAGAGAGAATCTAAACATTCTGTACTGAACGGGTGAGCATTAGCAGGATACGACCGAAGCAAGCTCGAGGCGGAGCGCACTGATCGCTGCTTGTTGCGTTCAATTAGAGCACATTAAAGCACGTTATTACACGCACGCGCACTTCAGTGCACGCATTTGTTTCAGCTCGCACGCGCATATCTCATTTCCAAATCACTCCATTAGGAAGCTCCGCAGGTCGAGCCCAGCGTTCCTTCATCTTGCACGAGGCAACCCTCGTCGTCATTAACAGTTCCCGCGCATCGTCATCAACACCAAGCCTCCGCCTCCTCTCTCATCCCTTCCTTCCTTCCTCTGTCTCTCTCTGGACCTTGTTTTGTTTCTTCTTATCTTGTTATAAATGAGAGGCGCATACACCTCTGCGTTACCGAGGTATAAGAGCCTTTCCAAGGCGGACACCATTAATGATTATTGCAGGTGAGAGGGGTTAATTCATCGCCCCGCGATGCCAGCAGCCGCCACCTCCTTTGCGTTGTAAGCGACTGGGGCGTAGTTCGCTCAACACGCGGCCGTTTGCTGTTTCTCTCTCTCTCTCCTTTTAATCTCTCTCTCTTTCCAAACACGCTCCCTGTTACGAAACGGTGTCTCAACTTGGGATACATAAGACGACGAGGCGACGGGCGCTACGAGAGCTAGCATGTTTAACGTATACGTTCGAAGAACCACTACCAGACACTTTGGTAACTGACACTTTGGGAGACATTTGCTGGAATTATTGTATACGAACTGCATGCCAGGCACTGGTAACCAGCACTTTGATGGAACTTTGCTGGAACGTTGCTAGAAGAGCTGCCTACCAGGCACTGACGACTCGCACAATTTAGTAACACATTGCCGGAATTTTGGAAGAATAGCTACATACCAGGCACTGGTGACTAACCCGATTTGGTAGAACGTTGCTAGAGTTTTTGTAGAAGAGGTGCAGACTAAGCACTTGTAAGTAACCTATTGGTACAACTTTGGTGTAATTTTGGTAGAAGAGCTATCTGCCAAGCACCGGGAACAAACACTTCCGTAGAACTTTGCTGAATTTTCGTTAGAAGACCAGGCACTAGAAACTAGCACTGTAGTATGACTTTGCTGGAATTTACTTTTCACAGAGTACAGGCAGGCGCGCTTCACCGGCATGAAACCAGAGAGAGCTTTGATGGAAATTCTTTAGGAAGGGTTACCTACTAGGCACAGATACCATATTTATTATGGTTGCTTGCTTGCTTGTCTGGGTATTTATTTCGCCTTTCATTATTTCGCCCTATATGCTAGCAGCTTTTTATATAACTTAAGATGTTCGCTTCATCGTAATTATCAATCATTGGCTCCTGTACAGCGCTGCGAAATGCCCTGCGACAATGTGTAGTTGTTGCGAACATTTCAAAACCCATAATTAACTTCATCGATCGACCATAATGACTTGACGGATCGAAGTGTTGTTGCCGTGCGCAACAGTTTTACAACTGTTCGCTTCCAAACTAGTCTATCGAACACCGGAAATTACCTAGTGTGCACCCGATTAAAGGCAGAGTCTGAACGACCTCGTAATCTGAGTTTGATGACTTCGTTTGTCTATTCGGATAACGGTGAGCGTTGCGTAAAGGATAAAGGACAGAATTGCTCAACTATCGATCGATAATGCCGCAGTCGCTGGCGGCCGTCTCTCTTGGGCAAGGTCCGGTTACGGGGGATCACCCTGGAGCAAACGATCCAAGTAGGTTACGAACCATTTTCACATCGTCCGCAACACAGCTGGAAGCAGTAGGCCGTAAAAAGCGCAAGAAAATTATATCACCGGCAAGACGTACAACGCGGCATCTTTTCAAAATGATGATTTTCATTTCGTTATTGCGACATTTTATTCTTTTCCTCTGGTTGAAGTGAAACACGCAAGTCAAACGAAACGTGGAAAAACGAAATTACAACAGAAGTTTGCTGGCGTCAATTATTGGTGTCAACGGGAATAGCATGGACGGCGACATGAAGACACTCTGCAAGCGTTGCGGAAAACACGCCAAGCGTCTGAACGCGCTTGTTTGCACGCCACACGTCCCTGAAGGCGTTCTATTCTACCTCGCGAGACAAGCGCCTGTGTCGTAGCGGCGTAGGGCAGTGTATGCAGCAGAGAAAAGTGTCCCCTAATCATGAACTCTACTGAGAGCTGATGACATAAATGTGCAAATGTTATAATTATTTGAAGAAACAGTCCATATATATATATATATATATATATATATATATATATATATATATATATATATATATCTTGGAGCTTTTATAGAATCATCCCCTTTAAATATCCTCAATATAGATTAGCCACACAAAATGAACACAAGAGAGAGTATATTTGAATCTCTATTTTTGTCCCACGTAGCAGCTACTCCTTACCAGTATCTTTATTTTTTTTTTTCAGAAACTCATTGTATGCGGCTTGATGGTTGTTGGATCGACAAGGTCACGCGACGAGCCTTCAGTTTGCTTTCCATGAGTCTGTACTTCACGAACCGGAAGGGACAGGCATATTGGGCAAATAGATGGGTGGACTGAGTGACTGTCGGTTCCGGGAGAAGCTTCGACAAATGAGAAGTCTGACCGGAAAGATGGATCGGTTGACAGAGATTGATAGAGGTGGAGATCACTTTGTGGTTGACTAAGGGGTCAAACGGAACATAGAGAGAAAGAAGCATTGAGGTTAGACGCATTGCGCTTGCTAAATATTGACAGGTTTTCTCGCGTTCTTTTACGTACAATATTTTAATCTCTAGGTTGATAAATCGACGTTTTCCGACTCGTTCGCGGTCGTCTGAAAGTACGCTGAACAGAATTAGTGTAATCATACTAACGCAAATAAATACAAATCTTTCTCACCGGAAAGTCGTGATAAGATGTATCTGGAATAAAACAACGCGTATCACTCTATACGGTCGAGTGCTAATAGAGCGTGGTACAATCATTGCATGAAATAATATTCAATCTTATTACAGCGAGGTAAAGAATAGCAATAATCGGCCAAAGGGGCCAGAAAGGAGGTAAGAAAGAGCACTCTATCTCCTCTTCTTGGCCCCTTTCGCCGATATTCCCACTTTCTACCAAGCTCTACTCTCGGCGTGAAATGAAACGCGAACAGCGGAGCGCGTGGTCCAAGCATTCGCAGCGGTATAGTGCGCGCTGTCGAGTCAACACCATTGAGAGGCGCGTACATCCGGTTAGGTAGGCAGCATTGCGCGATCGTAAGCATCTATCTCTAATCATGAGGCTGCAAACTCCACGCGCACCACTGCTCGCGTTTCATTCGGCGCCGATAGTACCTGTAACAAGCTCTAATATAGTGCCAACTCGCCCAATCGGCGTTAGTTTGTCGGCAATAATGCACTTGTCAACTTAAGAATTTTATTTTGTCAGCAAACGTTCTGTATACACGTGTCCACATGCACTACAATTATGAGCGAAGTACGAATTCTCGTCCATCTTAAGTGCTGCTTGTACACAATGCCTAGTTTCAGCGATTAAGCCCTGAAATTTATCGCGCTTGGCTTCCAAAGCGGCGTAGACTCTCGTTAGCTCGCTTGGCGATACGTTCGCGCTTTCAGATAAGATATTTCAACACCACGTAGACCAATTAGTTACACAAATAATTCGGTGGCATGATCCTGACCGCGATGGCTGTGGGTGTATAGAAGGTACTACCTTAAATGTGAACGTTTTTTGACCTCCTGTAATGCTGGCAGCGATCTTTACAACAAACACTAGAAGAAAATAACAGCTAGTAATTGAGGAGCACCGTGCTAGGCGAGCGAACTGTAATGAAAATGCAGCTGTTCTACTCAGGGCCTAGCAGACGACAAAAGCCGAATCCCTCCAGATTGCGCCACCGGAGCGCCGTTCGTAGCGCCGCCATCGGTGGCGCACGGGGCGAATATGGGCCCATCCCGGTGGCTCTGCAAAACTACGTGAGGTGCACGAGGCTTGCAACGCCTCCAATCCCGTGGGCAGCGCCAAACCGTGTTAAGGAGAGAAAGTTTTCGGGGAGTGGCGATCAATACAGTCAAGTGAGAAGAAAAGAAGGAGATGGCTTTCGCCTTGGAGTCATCCCAGGCGAATGTATAAGGGATCATAGGCGTTCTCAGGGTTCGCCTCAGCGCCCCCCCCTCCCTACTAAGTCAAAATATGGGGCAGACTTTGCGCCCCCCCCCCCCTGCCCCCTGTGCGCAAGCCTACGTAAGAGACCGTGTTCTGCACGCATCAACTTCATTCACGATGAATCCATATACCAACCGACTCAGCTGTAGGTCGTTACGTAGGGTAATTTCAACTCTCATTCAGAGTACGTGGAGACGAGGCTTTCGTAAAATTTGTGGCACTTAGACCCTCAGATGAGCGAGCAAGAGTCACGAGAGGCTTTGCGTTGAGGCCAAAAATTGGGCACCACATACGTACCGAGCCTCATAATTTTTTCCCCTTACGCCAGACCTGCAGCAGCCTCCAGTGCACAGAACTATGATTCTGAAAGAAGAGACGTGGAAGGCTTACGGCCTGCCGGTTTCAGTGAGATAATTCCTGGTAAACCAAACGCATATGCGCATAAAGGGACGAGCGAAACGAATCGCATATTATAAGATTAAGGAATAGAACCACAAGGACCGAGTTATACCGGTTTTAAGCTTAATTTATACTGCTGCGTGCCTTCAAGTCAGGTTAAGACAACTTAAAACCAGCTCTCATTTTACGTTATCTATATTTCTGCATCGCGTAGACCAAAGTTTTGAATGAACGAAGACAGAATGGTATACGCTACAAACACTGGGCATGATTTGCCGCTGACCTTTTCGCCACTCTTTGCCCGGCACAAGACTCATTTTAGCGTAATCATATTATGTACGCCAGAGATGGTGTTTAGATTCTGCGCCACCCCTTAAATGCATGTATTTGACATTCTATCTCGACATCGACAGCTTTGTACGTAGATGTCCATCAGATTAAATTATGAGATAGATAGATAGATAGATAGATAGATAGATAGATAGATAGATAGATAGATAGATAGATAGATAGATAGATAGATAGATAGATAGATAGATAGATAGATAGATAGATAGATAGATAGATAGATAGATAGATAGATAGATAGATAGATAGATAGATAGATAGATAGATAGATAGATAGATAGATAGATAGATAGATAGATAGATAGATAGAAGCGGTCGAAGCGTTTTTGGTTCGCTAAAAAATGCTTCGCATTTAAAACGGAGCCGTGTACTTGAAATAAGGCTCGTTAAACAATCCTAGACAGTAAAAATTAATCTAGAGTATGCACAAGTCGTGGGATCCATCCACCAAAATTTAAGGGGAACCCGGCCCCCAGCACATACATACATACATACATACATACATACATACATACATACATACATACATACATACATACATACATACATACATACATACATACATACATACATACATACATACATACAGATAGTAAGGCGGGGCCACGCCCCCTCCCACCTTTCGAGCAGCATATGCCCCTTCCCCCCCTTGAAGGAACGGAGACATTAGGCACCAGGGTGTCGGAACGGAAAGAAAACCAAAAACGAAAAACGAAAAAAACGATATTTTTGCGCGGAACTAGAACGTAACCGAAACTTTATCTATTATTTCGTTCCGGAGTGAAACCGAAAATTTTAAATCGTTTTTCGGTTCACGAGAAAACTTGGCAATCCGGAAGAACTGAGGTCATGCAACGTGAGCAATTATGCACATCTGAGAGTACAGCATTAGCGCGTACATCAGGCAGGAATTCCAAACCAATGATATGTCGAAATGGTGCGAAAAACGAAAACAGTGCCAACCAGAGATGCTTATATTAAAGGTACTGTCTAGCGCTCGGGAAATTTTTTCTGATTGTGGTGAAAATGAGAAGCTTGTTCGTCACATCGGCGGCAAGGAGCATGCTCTAGCCCCATAAAAAAAAGAATTATATTTTTAATTTGATGTTTAAAATCGTGAAAGAATGACCGCTAGCGTCACCCAACGGCGATGTTGTCAATCTACTGCTAGGACAAGAAATCCTCGCAGGTAGACTCATTTTGCTTAAAAACAAACATGTATAACTTGAAATTGTATTTTACGCACTTGAGGCAGCTTTCGGTTGCGGCAGAGAGTAATTTCTTTCCTTTTTTTCTCACGCATCCAAAAAGGCGCCCGGTGGCACTGCTTGCGGCACCGTCTTCGATTTTATCTGCTTCAACTCATCCGCTATGCCATGCGGCGCTCCGCGCTAGTCGTACTGTGCCGCTGTATTGTTGTTGGGATGTCTCACATATGCTGCGCTGTGAAGGCTTGCATCTATCCTCTCTTTTTGATAGATGAACTTGGCTTGGATTGTGGCAGCAGTGCTAAAATAAACGCATAGACTGCGATTGTTCTGTAATCGTGTAACAAGGCTTCATTTAATCGCTAGCGCGCTGAAAACGACTGTTACATTCATTACAATAGTGTTCAGCGACAATAAAGTAATCCTACAGAAATCCCATGTGCTTTCGGTTTTCATTTTTACCGGCACTACAATCGTCATCACGTCCACCAACCAGTGTTGTGGGCATGTTTCACGCCAATGGAAGAAGATCGAAAGCAGATCGAAAGCTTCCGTTTGAAAAATTTCTACTCACTTTCAAGAGAAACCGCTGCGAGGTTAGACACTTTAGACGGTACGCTTTCTATTGCGGTACAAAACAGAAAAGCGATGAAGGATGGTAGACAGTCCCTTTAACGAAAGCGGACTTTTGCGCGCCTGTCACGCAGACCAGCGTGGAGAGGGCATGGTCGGCACAGAAGTTTGTTACAGAGAAAGCTGTTATGAGATCACAACAGCCAATTTTGGCGCCATAGTTGTCCGCCGCCGCTGGTGTCCGTAACCGCTATTGCATGAACTAAGAAAAAATAAAATGAGAAATAAATTTCTAGGATCGGATGTGATTTTAACCCACGCCCTAAGCGTGGCAGTCGAGTATTCCACCACAGTGTCACGCTGGTGCTTGTAACTTCGCTACTACAGAAAAATTATGATTATTTATGGCGTAGTGGGTACCTTGTATGTGTACTCGTTTTAGTTTCCCCAAGAGAGTATAGAACGGACTCTAGAAAGGCCGCTGTTTCAGCTTACGCTGTGACTGTGCTGCTTGTTCTGCGCAGGCCTGGCGAATTCTTTTATCAGATCAGCGGTCTCGCACAGACAGTGCGCTCAATGAGGTGCTGCTTTTGAGATCGTGTTCACTCCCTTGACACAAAGCATTGAGCCCGCTAAAAAAAGTCGTAATTGACTTTTGAGAAAATAAATACTATGACGTTGAAGGGTATAGTAGTGGTTTGCGCTAGTTTGTAGGAATTCGTGGTACAGTTTCTTCCACTCCTCTGAAGAACGTGGAAAGAACGTGTTTTACCCTGTCGCACTTTCTTAATTAAGAGGAGGGCAAGTAACTATATCACAAATCCAATGTTTTTTTTATGATTACCTTAACATCGAATTTTCGCATAAAAAAACATTACGAACCGTTACGGAACTCTTTTCTTTTCGTTTATCAACCCTTCGAATCCTCCTAAAGTGTGACTTCGAAGATGCAAGTATCCTCTGGACACCGGGGCACGAATCCCTAGCGGGGAACCGAGCGGCACATGCCGCAGCCCGAGAGCATACACAGCGGGCTACTCCGCAGCGATATTCGGACTCCGAAAACGAAGACGAGCCAATACCAATAAAGTACTCCGACATACTCGCGCGCTACAGGAAGCAACGACGCCACTATCTAGCGGCTCATAAAAGGCTTACTAGAGAGGAAGCAGTGACTTGGAGAAGGCTACAGGCGGGTACCTAGCCGCACGGTACACTACTCCACGCAATGTACCCCGGCAACTTTAACACGAACTGTACATACTGCCCGGCCTCTGCCAACACCCTGTACCACATGGTATGGGGATGTCGCAACAACCCAAGTATACCACCCATAGACGAACTGAACGTGGACGAAAATCCGGAAGACCAGTGGGAGGCGCTGCTGACGTCCGCGAACTCTGAGGACCAGCTCCGGTTGGTGGACAGGGCTCGAGCGTCAGCTGCAAGCCATGGCTACCTGGAATGAGGAAGTCACCCACCTCTGGGCGAAGAGCACGCGCGCCTGGTCCCTCAATAAAGTTTAATTCTGTCTCTCGGAACAGAAACGGAACGGAACTTTTTGCGGTGGAGGGAAACTAAAACCGAAACGAAAAACATTTCCTTCGGACACCCTGTTAGGCACCGACTTTACGGAGATCAGTCAGCGACTCACTCGACAATGACTTCCAGAATATTGCGTAAAGTTGACGCGTTCTCCACCGCAAAGACGCAACCTAGAGACAGAAACTGTGGTGTTGAATTTTGGTTAAACTTTCGGAACACCTGCATGCTAAGACGGGTATTAAAGAAAACCTGGCCTGAGGAACTTTAGCGGCGCAATGTGCTCGTATTTAGCGCTCGAAAGAAACGGCTACCTATAGAAGCTGCTGGCGCAGAAGTCCCATTATAGTGCATTGAATTGAATTAGGTTTTATTGACGTAAAACAATTTAGAAAAATGTAATAGTTGCAGAAACGCATCTGCAGTATAGCCAAAAGCCAGCTGACATTCATCCAAATGTAGTTACGAAAACGATTAATAATGATAATACTTCAATTTTACGTGCGACAACCACGATATGATTATGAGGCACGCCGTAGTGTGGGACTTTGGACTAAATTTCGACCAGCTAAGGTTCTTTAACGTGCGCCTATATAAATCGAAGTACACGGGTGTTCTTCGCATTTCGCCCCCATCGAAATGCGGCCGCTATGGTCAGGAATCGAACCCGCGCCCTCGAGCGACCCCCTATGGGCTAGGCTATAACGGCCGGTTAATTACGAAAGATATTATGTCATTTAGGAAAACAATAAATATAGAAACAAAAAAATCACAGCATATCCACGTGGTGAATGATGATGAGTGGGGCGAAGCGAACTCGCGCTGCAGCACGGCGATGGCATTGGCGCGAGCGTGGTCCTTCTTGGTTGAAGATATTGAGACTAGATTGGTTGAGAACCACAATCTGTTGCACACACCGCAATTATGGCCGAAACTGTTATCAAGGAAGTCCCGCTGGAAGCGCGCGTCGGCGCCTTCGGGCAGAGCCCGCCTGATGCGTTTTGCAGCCACTTCACGTGCTCGCACAGCCTCGGGCTCTGCCTGCCGGTACGCGCGCTTTCTCGCCGCTTCACGGTCCTTCACATTTTGAAGATCCGATTCGCGCCGCAGCCGTGCAGCTTGTCGAGCAGCTTCGGCCTCGCGGGCTCAAACGGCGGGGTCTTCGAGCCGCAGCCGTGCAGCTTGTCGAGCAGCTTCGGCCTCGCGGGCTCGAACGGCGGGGTCTTCTCGCCGCAGCCGTGCAGCTTGTCGAGTAGCTTCGGCCTCGCGGGCTCGAACGGCGGGATCTTCTCGCCACAGCCGTGCAGCTTGTCGAGCACCTTCGGCTTCGCGGGTTCGAACAGCGGAATCTGCTTTGCGGCGTCGACGTGCTGCTTCGGCCTCGCGGGCTCTCACCTCAGGATTCTGTCTGCGAGCGCGCACTGCCGCCGCCTTCCGTGCCCTCCGTTCCGCAGCCTTGTCTTCCATCTGGCGACTCCGAGCTAAAGAGAAAGCGTGCCAAGAGGGAGCCTCATGGCACGTTACTTCTGAAATGTTGTCTTCGGGTGTCGTTGAAAACACGAGACGTAGTAAAGAAGAAAGAACGCCACACAGGCGAACACGCACGAGGGTGTCACTCGTCAATGTCGTCTTCTTCTTCTACTGCATACCAGAACGCGCGAAGTAAAGAAGAAAGAATGCCACACAGGCGAACACGCATGAGAGTCTCACTCGTCAACGTCGTCTTCTTCTTCTACTGCATACCAGAACGCGCGAAGTAAAGAAGAAAGAATGCCACACAGGCGAACACGCACGAGAGTCTCACTCGTCAACATCGTCTTCTTCTTCTACTGCATACCAGAACGCGCGCTTCTCACGAACTAGAGGTGGCTACTACAAACAAACCTACAAACGGAGGATGGACAGACCCAAGGCATAAGGAGCTTCGCCCCTAAAAGATTCCACTAATTCTAAAACACTATCAAGACTACTTGAAACACATTATGTATGTATAGAGCATAACAACTGATAACACATAAAAACAAAAGACAAAAAAGAAAATAATGCATGAGAATGTATAAAATGGTAACGCTTCTGTGAAAAATACCTGTAATCTCATCTGGCACTGAAGTTCCGTTTCAACGCGGAGCGTGGCTAGCGTAACAGTGCAATTATTGCTTTTTGAAAATGTGGTTATAGAAATTTCAGAGTCTTCATTTGTTCGCGTTATATTTTGCGTTTCTTTTTTTTCTCATTTGCCCTTACTTTTGTGTTGAATATGCATTCCGTTAAGACGCGATTGGATATATTTGCCTGATTGTTTCTTTAGGAACACGCCAGCCTTTCGTTGGTCACGAAGCAAATGCGATTAAAAGACGCCCATGAAAGGGCACACTGTTCTTGTCTCATCCGGGGCTAGCTGTAGCCGGTAAGTCCAGATAAAGCAAAAAGCTTCGATTTTAGGATATAACAAGAAAAACCGACGACGGCCACTCTCTATCGCTCAAAGTGGTACTCCTAGGAGTACACGTTAGAGACATTAAGGCGTTCCACTAAAGAGTTCAAAGGGCCCGACGCGTAGCGCCTGCTCGCTTTGCAGGCCAAAGCTTTCCGCAGTACAAAAGTTAACGTGGCACCAGGTGCCCATCAGCCATAACTCGATTGCAGGGCCACACACACCACCTTAATATATATATATATATATATATATATATATATATATATATATATATATATATATATATATATATATATATATGTATATATATATATATATATATATATATATATATATATATATATATATATATATATATATATATATATATATATATATATATATATATATATATATGTCTTGCTTGGCGAAGGAAGCGGTTTGTCTTTGATCATCGGCTTATCGGATTATGGGGAGTTTCTCAGATGTTCGCATGCTTTCATCGTTATTAGCTTGTTTTACCTGGCGAAGAACAGCTCTTACGGTAAGCGGATTAAGGTTTTTCTTTTTTTTTAGGGTGAATGTCTTAAGACGGCTTCCCACGCGAAATGACTCGGTATTGTTGGAAGTCGGATCGATCGCTATTGAGAAGCTCTTCCAAGAATATTAACGGTAAAAGCAAGAAGGAAGGCGTCTGCGTTCCGGATCAGGGCGGATGAGTGAAAGGAATTATGGCCTGGCTCGACTTCTTTCGTGGATTGTTCGCATTACTCGGCTCATTACGTTAGCATTACTCGGCTTATTAGATATACGTTAGCGCGGTATGCATTATGGCACGGACACCTGTAGAGCCTCCAGTAATCTAGAATAGCCTCTAGGATGCGCTGAGTAACAATAGAGTACAAGAGAAGACACGCGCTAATCGATAAAATGACGTGACGAACGAGCCTCCGTATATATGTATACATAGTTGTCGGAGCACAACGACACCCCGGAATAATCGGTTGTTTTTGGGTAGTCATTAACTATTTTTTTCGCTGCCATTGAACTTTATTGATGCTAAACTCTAGGGTATCAAATGATAGAGGAAGAATATGTCTTTCCAACAGTTTTAATCTCAAACAACAGATAGATTTTGAATGTTATCAAAAACTTATGAAAACAAAGAAAAATGTAACAAAAAGTCACAGTTTCGCCGCAACGGCGACGCAATGAATGCGATAGCAACAAATTGGAATGTAACGCGAAGAACGGAAATCAGCTCGAAATTGCCAGCGCGTCGCTCGAGCCCAAAGGACGCACGAAAAGAACGCACACAGGACGAGCGCGAACTATCATGCGTCACAGCTCCATACTTGAAGCGCACTGCTGAAACATAAAGCAGGACGCACGAAACGAACGAACAGGTATACACAGGCCGAGCGCGAACTAAAGGCCCGAACACACGTACGCGTTGCGGCGCGTCAACGCGTGACCTTTTGACGCGGCGTCGCGCCCTCTCCCTATGGAGAGGGAGGGCGCGCAGCTTCGCGTAGCCGCGCGCCCTCCCTCTCCATAGGGAGAGGGCGCGACGCCGCGTCAAAAAGTCACGCGTTGACGCGCCGCAACGCGTACGTGTGTTCGGGCCTTAAACGTCGCAGTTGTTACTTATTTCTGTTTGAACAGTGCGCTGCTTTCGCAAACGCGGCCGCTGCAGCGAGTGAAGTGAACTTCGTGCGCTCTGTGACTTCAGCGCGGACATCGAGGGGAAAGCACAAGACATACAACCCCCCGCCCACCCCCCTTCTTTCCTTGAGATAAGCGCACGAAGGCGACCACGCCCTGTAGGGCGCAGAGCATCGGCGTTCGCAGGAGCAGGGTGACGACCTTGAAAGCGCGCCCAGCGCCCAACATCCAACGCGCACATTGCGCCATGTGGCGGGTAATTAAGAAACGATTATAAGCGCCTGCCGTCTCTGAGTCCGGCCAGCGGTAAAGGGTGTGTACTGTGTATATAACGCTCGCCGTTAGCTCTCTAGAGGATCTGCGTTTCGTGGCGTAGTGGTTACCGTCACGCGCTGAGGAGCGAGAGGTTCCTGGTCCGATTCCGCGCTTCGGAAGCATTTTTCTGAACTATTTTTCTTTGGGGCTTATATATATATATATATACATACTTATACATATACGGTGCATGACGGCGGCAGCGACGGGGACGGACAAAAACCAAGCGAGACTGTCCATATAAATTGCTATCGCAATAAAAGGAAATAAAGTTCATGAAAATATCAATGCCACTGTGCAGAGGGTAAACATAGAAGCAAATCGAAATATAAGTTTTGAACACAAAGCCCTTTAGGATAATACCGCAAATATTCACTCAGTAGAAAAATGATTCACATATATACAAAAATATAAGCACTAATGCCTATCATGCCACCACGCAAAGCAGTTTCTCGACGCGGTAAATCAAACGTTGGCTGCACATGGTTCGCAGTAAACATGTTTTTTTTTTCTGCTCAACTTTCCTTTCTTCGCAGCATAGCTTGCAGTTCTGGTATTTTTCCATTTTTTGTTGTTGGTGCTGGGCACCCTGATATGCCTTCCCATGTATGCGTTCAAAATGAACAGTGTACCCCGTTCCCGAATCTGCCAAGACACATAATTTGCATATTCATTTGACCACTTTGTCCCCCATGCACTGCCGAATACCAGACTGACAATTAAATTTCACCATTTTCTCATCCACGGTACGGTTCCGACGCAGTTGAAAAAATAGCGCGGATGAATTGTTCATGTGTTCCAGTATAGATGACACGCGGTGAAACTTCCATTGGGATGTTATGGTCGTATTCTCCGGATCAGACACGCGCAACGAGGCAAGCGACGCCTTGAACCTTTTCCGTGGCACCACTGACGGTGGGAGGAGGATCGCAAATATGTGTCGTCGACTCCAATAGCAATGCAGGCGCGGAACTTGGACGATTCCCGCGTACACCAGACGTGCGCTTCTTCTCCTCAGTGACCTCCCTCCAGCATCCGTCCACCTCACCGTGAGTTGGCTTCTCGAAAATATGCTTTCACGCATACTTATTTGTGTGCTTGCATACCTCCTCCAGAGCAGGATTGACCACCCTGGTGTAGTACTTGGACACTACGTGCCACATGAATACCTCCCTCACGACTTCTACGGTGAAAAACCACACGAAGAAATCGCCGCGCGGCAATCCGGAGCGCTAGGTCAAGGTCGCCTCCGTGCCGTCTTCGCGGAAAGAGCTCCGCTCTTTCTGCAGCCGGCTCCAAATACTCCCGCCCGAGCTATGTTGACACCTTGCAGATAAGAGTTGACCTTTAGTACGCACCGGTTATGTTCACATCGACTCACGGCAGCGATAAAACGGCCCGACGAGAGAAGGAGAGTTAGTGGCGGATAACTGCTGATGTTCAAGGGCGATTTGACGCGCTTTCACCGTCCGTGCTGAAGTCTGACGAATAAGCGAAACCTAGGGCGCTCACATCCCCAACTGCGCAGGATGTTTAAAAATGCTGCGAAAGAACAAAACCAAAAGCGAAACTGATAAAATTCTTCCTCTTTTACCCTTTAAATGACGTACGCTCTCCAGAAGGGCTCTTAGAGTGCCAAAATTTGAACTTAATAATAATATCTGGGGTTTTACGCTGCCAAAACCCCGGTATGATTATGAGAGACGCCGTTGTGGAGGGCTCCGGAAATTTTGACCGACTGTTGTTCTTTAACGTGCACTGACATCGCACAGCACACGGGCCTTTAGCATTTTGGCTCCGTAGAAATGCGGCGACCACCGCGGCCGGGAACGAACCCGCGACCTTCGGGTCAGCAGCCGAACACCGTAACCGCTACACCCCCTCGGCGGACCAAAGTTTGAACATGAAGTCATGGATAACATCGATGGAAACAGGGGCGGTCACCAATATGTTAAGCATAAAATGTTATAGGGGCGAAGCTCCTTATGCCGTGGGTCTGTCCATCCTCCGTTCGTTTGTTGGTTTGTTTGTAGTAGCCACCTCTAGTTCGTGAGAAGCGCGCGTTTTGGTATCCAGTAGAAGAAGACGACGTTGACGTGTGAGACTCTCGTGCGTGTTCGTTTGTGTGGCATTATTTCTTCTTTACTGCGCGCGTTCTGGTATGCAGTAGAAGAAGAAGACGACGTTGACGAGTGACACTCTCGTGCGTGTTTTCCTGTGTGGCGTACTTTCTTCTTTACTACGTCTCGTGTTTTGAACGACACCTGAAGACAACATTTCAGAAGTAACGCGCCATGAGGCTCCCTCTTGGCACGCTTTCTCTTTAGCTCGGAGTCGCCAGATGGAAGACAAGGCTGCGGAACGGAGGGCACGGAAGGCGGCGGCAGCGCGCTCTCGCAGACAGAATCCTGAGGTGAGAGCACGCGAGGCCGAAGCTGCACGTCGATGCCGCGAAGCAGATTCCGCCGTTCGAGCTCGCGAAGCCGAAGCTGCTCAACAAGCTGCACGGCTGTGGCGAGAAGACCCCGCCGTTCGAGCCCGCGAGGCCGAAGCTGCTCGACAAGCTGCTCGACAAGCTGCTCGATAAGCTGCACGGGTGCGGCGAGAAGACCACCCGAGGGACGTGTATAGACCTGGTATTTTCTAATTTCCAGTTGCAACCCGTACAAGAACCACTGTCCCTTCACTTCACGGACCATAAAGCCGTGATAATGAAGGGACAACGCAATCCAAGCATCATCTAATTAAGAAAAATAAAAGTTGCATGTTTGTAATATTCACACAGTGTTTCTCACTCTTCGTATGATGATTGATGGGGCGTTACACAGAATATTCACGGTTTACCGATGATTCTCTCCGGAGCTTCGCCGCACTCATCATCATTCACCACGTGGATATGCTGTGATTTTTTTAGCTCCCGTTGCCGGCGGCCTTAGAGTGACTTTGAGCCAAGGGCCAGCACCGTTATCCGGGATATCAAACAAGGTTATCCGGGCATCTTTGCGAGAGAGCAACGAGCCATCCTGGCAATAAGGCTATAAGTTTAAAAAGTGCGGTCTTATCAAGAAAACCCTTCTTATAGGGCGGCATTACATAACCTAGCTAGCTGCTGTCCAAAGAATGTACGAAATACATTGCTTCACAGCTCTTAGTGTTTGTTCGCACTGTCACTGAAGCTGTAACCTTTTGTACGCCGAAACGTTACTTACAATTGACAACAGCGATGTTCCAAAGGCTGATAGGGCCGTACGAGTGGAGAGAAATGCATGGGCGCTGTCACGTCGCCGTTGGCACGCTGCCACGATACCGTTGTACAATGATCGCATGCAAAGACACAGCTAATTTCTGCTGCAGTCATGAAGTCAACGTTTAAACTCAACATCATCAACTCAGTTAGGATAACATTTCACATTTGGACGCCGTGGGAAGTAAAATGGTTGTTCTTATTGTATTCGAACTGTGCAGTGCAGTGCACCAGTATTGGGTGCCACGGAAACACAGGACTACTGCGATTAACAGGGCAGGGGCTCGCTTTCGGAGGCGCTGCCCATGCGAACCTTCTGCTACAATCAAATACGGTGCTGTTCACAAACAGTAATCAATGAAGCCGAAAGACGGTTGAGGCATATCGCGTGTACAAAGATTCGGCTTCGTTTGCCAGTCAGACTTCGATCACATGGCACGAAAAAGAAAGTGAAGTTTCGATTGGCTTGTTTCGCCCTTCTCTCGTTTATCCGTCACGCACCACGTGACCTAAATGCGTATTTCGATTGCGCAATCCAATAAACTTCTAGTTGTGAGACAGCGCTCGTGTTGTCAAATTCATTCGTCCGTCGCCTGCGCCGCGCTGAATATTCAACGCAACTAAACGTGGAACGCAAGCAGAATGGCGTTGACATCTAACTCGTTTAACGATTCCATTCACGTCGGATCACACGGGTCGTTAGCAGTTGTAGTAAAGATACATGTACAACGAGTTCAATTGGTTAGAGACGACTGTGCGACAAAAACGAAGACGACGCAGCAGCTCGGCAATCTAACCATTCCGGGGCTTACAGAAGCGCGCTTTTGCGTCCCACCCATTCATCCAATCGCGACCTGTCAGGAAGGAAGGTGGCGCAGTGGAGAGGAGGGTGTAAGGGCTGAAGGGGAGAGAAGGCGACGAGAGAGACACGGACAACATTGGGCGGGAGGGGGAGGGGGCGGTGAGAGCGCTGAACAAGCGATATTTCGAGCGCCCACCCTGTCGGGCGCGCTAATGAACGGCGCTTACAACACAGGGAGCCGCGGCCAGCTCGCGGCACAAAACACCACCACCCAGCACTGCTCGCCCGGCGTCGACACAGCTGCCACATTAACTCCCTATCGGTGCTGCAGCGAGCGGGCTAATAGGGCCACGGCTGGCTGGACGGTATACGGTGCAGACGTACGCACTGTTTTCTCTGCGTGCAACGTCGCTGTCCGAGGAATTGCGGATACGCCGGAAACTAGAGAAGAGCCGAAAAATAAAATAACGTCGGCCCGCTTGCCCGCTTGCTCGCTTGCAGTTTCTTGAATCGTGTTCTTTCTTCTTCTCATTTCAGTGGAGTGAACGGGTGCCAGCACTGGACCGAACGTATTCTTCTATCAGGCGCCCAACTAGTCGAAGTGTGTAAAGGGGATGCGTGAAGTACGTATTGCAACAGGAACTGATTATTGCCATTTCCGGGCACACATCCTATTAAGAAAAATTCCTGAGCCGTTCCCCTCTTGGGAGGTGGATCACCAGTGACGCTATGTAGCACACGGCACAGAGGTGACACATAGTTTCGATGGAAGTACAGAAAGCCACAGAAGTACTGAATTTTGTGGACGCACCTTTGGTGTTGTGTCTTTTCACCTGTCCTCGTTCATTTACCGCTGTGCAAATATGTCGATTCCAAACCACCAACTAGCCCAAGCTACCGTTCTATCACCGTTAAAGCTTTTCCCCCTCTATTCGCGTGGGCCGGAAGTGCAGCACGCAGGTTATTTATTTATTTATTTATTTATTTATTTATTTATTATTATTTATTTATTTGATTATTTATTTATTCATTAACACGAAAGTGTTTTATGCCGGGGTCCACCTCGGCTCCACTGACGTATTTCCGTCGCGGATATGACGTTGCAAAATATATAGACTAGCAGTTGGCAAAGAAAAAAAAACAGACGAAAACGTTCCGTCAAAGGAGTCGAACTTACGACCCCTCGCCCCGCAGCGCGGGGCGCGAAACGATTCGGCCACAGACGGCACGGTCTTCGCTATGCTAACGGCGAGCTATTTATATACACCGTTTACCGATGGCGGTACTCAGAGATCGGTGGCACATCAGCGTGCTTTTGTTATCACTAGAGTGATGGCGCGAAGGGCTCGAAGAGCGCGCTTTAAAGGTCGTCGCCCCACGCGGATGTGCGTGCGCCTCTACAGGGCGTAGGTCGCTCGTGCGCTGCTTACCTCGAAATAGCGGTGGTGTGTACGTCTTGTAGCTCTCACCGCAAGGTTGCGTTGAGAGCACGAAGGTCACTTCGCTCACTGCAGCGGCCACTTTTGCGAAAGGAGCGCTGCTCACACTAAAATAAGTTACAACTGTGACAGTTAGTTCGCGCTCATCCTGTGTACTTTTGTTTTGTGCGTCCTTTCTGCTTGTGCCGCGCGTTGAAAGTTTCGAGCTGCTTGCCGTTCTTCGCGTGACATTGCACTTTGTTGCTACAGCATTCATTCCTTCGCACTTGGGGTGAAAGAATGCACAACAAACGCTCAACTGCGGCTGTGAAGACACGTTTCACTTTCGTGTTATACCGATTCGTATGACAGAGGGATCAGCCATGTTTTCTTTTATTTATTTATTTCATTTACAGATTTGTTTACTTAATCATTTACTTTTTTCCTATTTATTTCATTTGACCGGTGGTCAGTAGGGGTGTGGCCAACTTCTGTATCACATACCTGTCAGGCGTTTTCTGCTGACTATAGTAATTGCTTACTTATTTACGAATGACCCAGTTATACGCAGCTTCGCTCTAAAACTAAATAAAAAACAAACACCTCCACATATATTAAGCCTACAATGGCAAAAGTGTCGAGCTAGTCCGCAGGAATTCATCAAAAGGTATGCACGGACGCACGCACGTACGCGAAGTTCATCTTCAATTGCGATGACTCTCATATCGTGTATATAACGTTCCCGAACGTTATCCAAACTCGTTGTCACACTAATTCGCTCACGCTCAGAAAATAGAACGTTTTAGTCAGCCCGGTTTCTCGCTATACGCAAATCATTTTGCGTGTACCAGAATACCGCGGAAACTGCGTGTGCGCGCCTCACCGAAAATGCCCGATACGCCTAAAAACGCCCGAAAAACATGGCCATACCGCCGAAAGCGGTTGCCACCCACCTCGAATCTACCAAGTGGCCGTCGTGCTCTGTGGAACTCATTAGCTCCGAACTGACGCTTGTATTTCCTTTAGATTGTTGTCTTGAAGCATCGATGGCAAAATATTCGTGTTGATTCGGCACCGTGTCCGTGGGCCATACTCAAATAATCGATGTTGTAGGCATAGCGAGTGGCACTCGGCGCTTCCGAAATCTTCAGGAATATAGATTACGCGATAGCTTTTTTTATCCTCCATAGTTGACACCACTTGACATTGGTGGATTTTGTTTAACTTATTTCGAAATAAATGCATTACAAGTAAAACAAGCAAAAAGTTAACCAAAGAAACATGCCTTGTCACTATCCGCAGTGTTCCGTTTTGCGGCAGCGATGGCATGCTCATTATTTTAGACAGTTTACATACGCGGATGCGGGGACTAACGGCTACGCAGGCGCTGTTAGCGTAGTTTGGTCGTGCGTACGCTAATACTCGTTTGCGAGCGTTGCTACACTGCAAAGGAGTGTAGCAACTGCTACGCCTTTACGTATAGCGGAATACCGGACAGACTAAACAAGTTCAATATTGACGTTGCTTCTCCAGTCGCTTCGCCAGTGACATTGCTCGCGACCTTTGGTGTTGTGGAGCTCATGGGCCAACGTTCCCGAAAGCAAGGAGCTTTCATAATCGGTATTCCTGGAGGACGGCTCACCGATACCGTGCTCCTTTCGCCCAGTCGTTCGTTACATTCGTTAAGCCTTGCGCAACCCACGTTTCACCGCTAAGCTCTGTCGGAGTGTGGTGCATATTTGTATGAAGCGCTGCCTGGCCCGGTGCATGTGTAAGAAGCCCGAGTGCAAGTTTGTGCGTGTGTCTAAGTATTCACTCAGTTACTGTGAAGGGTTACTTGACGGAGCTTGTACAGTAACATTACCTGATCTCAAATGTGGCCTTGACTTTATACAGTAACCTTATTCTCGTCGAACTAGCTTTAACGATTACTTTATAGAGTAACTTTGTCTTCTCGCCAAGCTAAACTTCAGCATTAGTTTTACGCAGTAACTTCGAGTTCTTGCCAAAGTAACCTCAACAGTAAGTTACAGAGCAACATTGAGTTCTTACCAAAGCAAATTTAGAACAGTAAAGAGGTCATAACGACCGCTTGCGCTCTTTGGTGAAGTAACACATATACAGCAGAAAGCAGACGCTGCTGTGAACCGCTCAGCCAAATTTTGCAGTCGTGCGTGGCAAGCTGCATTTACAAGCGGAGGGCGAAGTTCCCGCTTTCTCCAGCGCGCTATCTTCGTACAGAGACCAGTCCTCACCCTCTATGGTGGGCGGGGCGCCTGCTGGATGTCGTCATATAAGCAGATTAGCTGATATTGCCTCGGCAGCTGGCGTAAACCAAGAGTGGCGTTTTGATCAGATGCGCTTCTTGCCACGGGTTGCCGTCACGTGCAGTAGCCGCGCTCTATAGTCTGCTAACATTACGCATTAGCCACACTTGCACGCACAGGAATCATACGGGAAAGAGCGCGATGAAACGATTATGTTTCATCACGCGTGGGCAAGGTCATGACGGGCACTGACGTAATTTCTTTCTCCCGTGCCATGCATCTTTGTGTAGCTTCCAGCGCGCTCGTCGGGGCAAGAGACGAGAAAAAGCGGTTCAAGCGCGCGACCAATACGTGTAACTCCGCTGGTTCTTGACGGATTCGTTTAACTTTCGCGGCAATCGATTCGTGAGGACAATAAACACCCACAGTTGAGCTCATTCGATGATTACTTGGAAAAGTGGTTCATGACTCCTTTCAGCACAGACCATGAGCCTATCGCCAAAATAAGTAATTAAGCTTTTACAGCAGCTTCAACCTCTCGCTAAAGTAAGCTTAGCAGAAACTTGGAGTATTAACATTGCCTTCAACGCTAAGTAACTTTAACAGTAAGCGTGAGTTCTCACTAGGGCAAATTTAGGAGTTACTCTATGCAGAAACTCTAACATCTCGTCAAAAAAATTTTTTGACGGTAATGTCATATCGCTGGTTCAACTTCTCAGTCAATATGACTTTAGGAGTAAGTTTATAGAGTGCCTTTACCTTCTGGGAAGTTTAACTTCCCGTCAAAGAGAAATGTGCTATTACGTCTCCTAGTTGGAATCACTCCACGTATACAGTCCACTGCGCGTGTCATAAACAGAAAGACCCGTCCACTCTGATATCTACTCGAAATTCTTCGGTAGAGTGGGTGTTGTAATCGCTGTTGCTATGTGATGGCTACGGCTCAAAGCAGCCGCGCACGGGCGCCAGACCTCCATAACTTATTTTATACGCATATTTTGGTGAGCGTACACTTCTTTTCTAAAACGCCTAACGGACATAATGGAGGAATTCTGCTAACTAGAGTTTTGTTTAGGGACTATGCGATTTTACAAAATGTGCTAGAATTGAAGAATTAAAAAAAATTCGCCGGCCATTCCATTCTGTGAGCGTGGTTGACGAATGATGTCGTGCAAAATCACCATAGATTCTGTTCTCTGTAATGTCTCTATAGCATCGGCCCACTTACTGTAACGCATGACGCCACAGACAGACGGGCGGCTGGGCGTAGGTAGGCGCAGGCAGTAGCTAGAGGTGACTTACATATTAATTTAACGCCAGTAAGCTCTTTATTTGGTCAAGTTCGTCCAAATCTAGAACTGAGAAAGAAACAACGGGAACAAGCGTACATAGAAACGAACACCACAGGACTGCGCTTGTCCTGTGGTGCTTGTTCCTTTGTGCGCAGTTCTGGCTGTAAAATAACGTTGAACACTTTGATTTGACTACAAATCCCTCCCTTTGAGTCAAACAAGACTCGTAAAAGATTTGCAATGCAGACACCGCGAGAACACAAAACTATTTCGCTAATTTCATCGATTCGTCCTCGAAGCGAAGACGTACTCCACTCTTCAGGAGTGCTCGTTTGCACTACAAGTAATTCCGACGCGACAACGCCCTCCCCGCCCACGTTTAGAAAACCCACTCAAGCCGGCTCTCTCTCTCTCGCTCTCTCGACGGGCTTCGACAAACTCCCCGACGAGAAGCGAAGTGGGCGGAGAAATTTCCGAGAAATTACGAGCGCCGACTAACAGCTTAAGGGCGCCGCGGCGCACGTGAGGACACTCGCGCCGATGGGGATACTCGAAGTTCTTTAATCACGAAGGTTGCGTAACCGTCATTCTGTCGCAATCTGAAAATACCCTGGAGACCATGTGTAAGTTCGCGAAGTGTATTCCCGCCGATGCTGCTCACCCCTGGCAACAAAGTGAACCTTTCCCGTTTGGCCCGTCCTCAGTCCACCCGGCTAAAGCACTCTCTTCTTATTTTTCATCTTTTTTATTTTTTTTTGTTTAGAGCAGCTTGTTTCCCGTAATCGCAGAGAACATATAAAGAAACTTAGTGTACGAGTACGTTTCTTCTTTGGTACTGTCTTCTTTTATCATTTTTTTTTTGCTTCATGTGATATTTGGGAGATCCGGCACCCTTTGATGGCGCTTGCCCGAAACCTCCGCAAACTACTGCCTTTAAGCGTGTCCGCAGCCTGTCCTTATTGAGGCGCTTGCAGGCGATTCCGCGACTGCGTCCAGCACAATCTAGCACAAGCCCAGCGTTTCCAGAGCACAAATCATTTTGAATGTCCCCTATTAACGTCTCTAGTCATCTTAAGATGTCTGCCGATGCATAAAAAGTAGTTAGGAAGGCAGCGAGCAAATATACCATGCCCATTATTTTTGACGATTTTCGGAACCCTTTCTCGAAACACCCTCTAAATCCGGCTTCTCCAGCACGCCGCCTGCGAACGTTTCGCTAGCGAAATGACAAGGGGGCAAGAAGCTACGTCCGTTTGTCAGCGCGCGTCATGACCTTCAACACTTTTTTTTCCTTTTTTTTTTCTTCGAACGCACGGCTTAGCCTTAGTGTGATCGCGAGAGACTGCGCGGACACGTCGCGGCATCCCGTGGCGACCGCTGTAACTATGCAGCGCACGACGTTCCAATCAGCCAATGGCTGTGGGATTTGGATTTACGGCGCGGTCATTTGCGTTTATGCTATAACTTGTCGAGAGGAGAGCGAGCGACTTCTAGCTGACTTTGAATAATAATTTGAACGAATATTCTCGGGAGCCTCGACTACCGATGGGCCGCGTTTTCTGAGCATGCCGAAAAACTTTTAGGGCGCCTTTAAAGAAATCAAGTAAAAAATACGAACAAAAAAAAACAAAAAGAAATCGGCCAGCGACATCATCCCCAAAAACCTCAGGGATCCCGGAAACCCGGAAATGAAGCCAACTATGGACGAGCATGCGATAGCGCCTCCCTCGGATTAGGCCTTTCCCCTCGTCGTCAGCGCCAAATCCTTCGCAAGCCGGCGCCGTAACACGAAGACGGTGCAGTAGTTACATCGACGCGGCGCGAGCGCGCATATAAGGCGGATCACGCGGAACACGGCCAAATATTAACAAGAAGCGCACATCTGCAACCTTGTAAAATAAGTCCTGTTACCAGTCCCGAACGCCGTGCTAGGCAACCGATTTTTTTTTTTTTTCGCTCGAGAAGACTAAGGCAAGCCAGCACAGCTTTTAACTTTATAGGAGAGCCTACCGTCTCCCGAAGAAGCTTTCACGTATACGCTTCACGAAGCGCGTTACATCCTCGTTTTTTTTTCGAGAAAGCGAGTAAAACGTTGAAAAAAAGAAACTACACGATAGGGTGTCGAATGAGGCGAGTGTTGTAGTGCGTCACAGCGGAAGGCCGGAAGCGTATTCTCGCGGTCCTTTCCGGTATGCGTAAAATGCAACGACTCGTATCTTTCTTTTATTATTTTTTACTCCCACGCCAGATTTTTGGTTCGACCTCTGACGCGGTGCCACCTCTGATTCCGACATGGAGAGAAAACTTCTCAATTCGCGTAGGTTTGTTTACGAAATTTTGCCCCGTTTCTTCGCGAAGACAATCGCCCGTAGGAAGTTACGTTGCAGGGATTACTTTCGTTTACGTGTTTAAACAAACATACTGCCGTTATCGTAGATTTTCTTTCTCGTTGTTTCTCGACTTGCAGTTGCTTTGTTGCCCCTGCCGTGGTTCTCGTTATTCTTGTCCTGGTCGTTATGGTCCCTGTCCTTGTTGTCCTCGCCCTTATTGTTGTTAACCTCCTTCTCGTTGTTGCCATTGTATATATTGTATTTGTCATTATTGTCCTTGCCCGTATTGCTATGAACGTCCTCCTCGTTTGAAATGCGAAGCATTTCTTAGCGAACTTCTGCGACTTTGAGCGTATCTATCTATCTATCTATCTATCTATCTATCTATCTATCTATCTATCTATCTATCTATCTATCTATCTATCTATCTATCTATCTATCTATCTATCTATCTATCTATCTATCTATCTATCTATCTATCTATCTATCTATCTATCTATCTATCTATCTATCTATCTATCTATCTATCTATCTATCTATCTATCTATCTATCTATCTATCCGCCTACGACTTTGTGCTCTCCTGGCCGTTTCGTTAATCGGATGTATACCAAAATTGGTGTGTCATAACATGGCCTTATTAGGAACATTAATGTCAGGTCATATCATGAAAATCATGACACGCGTGTCATGAACAGCATGATTTACATTCCACGGCCTTTGGGCTCCCTGGCGGTTCCGTTAATCGGATGTGTACCAAAATTGGTGTGTCATAACATGGCCTTGTCACGAACATAAATGACAGGTCATATCATGAAAATCATGACACGCATGTCATGAACAGCATGATTTGCATTCCACGGCCTTTGGGCTCTTGCGGCCGTTCCGTTAATTTCATATATACCAAAATTGGTACGGCGTGACAAGAGTTCATGACGAACATAATGACAGGTCCTAACATGCAAATCGTGACGCGCATGTCATGTGCAGCATGACTTACATGACATGGTCTCGGGGCGCTCGCGGCCGTTTAAATGAAGGGATACATACGAAAACTGGTATGACGAGGCATTTCTGTATGACGAACATAACTGACACGTGATAACATGAAAATCATGATATGCATGTCATGTATGACATGATTTACATGCCACGCTCATGGCGCACTCGAGGCCGTTTCGCTAGATTGATATACACCAAAATTGGTACTGTGCGATGTGACTTTATGAAGAACATGAATAACAGGTGGTAGCATGAAAACCATGACAACCATGACATGTATGTCATGATTTACATGCCACGCTCATGGTGCATTCGCGTCCGTTTCGCTTGCCTGATATACACCAAAATTGGTGTTACGCGACACATAGTATGACGAACGTAAGTGAGACGTGGTAGCATGAGAATCATGATATGCAAGTCATATAATACATAATACATAAGAGGATACATAAGAGGATTACATAAGAGGAATACATAATACATAATACATAAGAGGAATACATAATACATAAGAGGATTATAAATTTCATTGAAAAACACAAACTGCTCACCGAGTGTCAATTCGGCTTTCGTAAAAATAAATCCACAGAGCTGGCATTACTTCAACAAAAAGAATACATTTTAACGCAGTTCGAAAAGAAACTTATCACGATTGGGGTGTTTGTTGATTACACCAAGGCATTCGACTTAGTTAATCATGAAATGTTAATAAATATCTTAGTTGTTATGGTATACGGGGCTGTACACTTGAACTAATCAGATCATACCTGAGCAACCGGAAACAAATAGTCGAAATCGATAAGTCACGATCAAAGGCTATGAAGGTACCCTGCGGAGTTCCGCAGGGGAGCATATTAGGTCCTCTATTGTTCATTTTATATATTAATGATGTGGTATGTATTGATAATAGTGCAAAGTTTATTACATATGCCGATGACACCAGCATTTTCTATTCTGGCAACAACATACATGACCTAATAGGCATCTGTAATAACACATTACAAAAACTAGCAGCATGGTCAATTTCAAATGGCATGAAAATTAATGAAAGCAAAACAAAGGCTGTTATTTTCACAACAAAGAACAAACAATTATCCCCGCATGCAGATATAGTTTTAAACGGTCGCAGCATTGAAATTGTTGATCATTTTAAGAGTTTAGGAGTGGTATTTTCTGCAAATATGTCCTGGGATAACCATGTAAATGTAGTGATCCAAAAGTGTGCTCGCATAACAGGAATAGTTGGTCGCCTCAAACACCTTCTCTCCACACAGGTGAAATTACTTATTTATAATACCTTGTTTTGCTCTTATTTAAATTACTGTGTACTAGTTTGGGGTACAACGACCTTTTCTAACCTGCAAAAAATACATAAAATGCAAAAAAAGTTCATTCGGTTTACTTATAATGTGCCTTATGGGTCGCCAACTGCTGACTTGTTTAGTAATTCTCACATTGTAAGTATTCATCAGCTGTATCGCTATAGACTGAGTGTACGTTTTAAATTTGAAATTAAAGAAAACTTAGAGTGTTTAAGACAGATTGCTTGTCTAGAAGAGAGAAAACAGAGTTATGACATACGAGGAGGTGAGACATGGATGGTACCGGCCGCGCGTTTAAACTCTTCAATGCAACGCTTGTGCCATACCTTGCCTTGCCTTCTCAACCATTATATATCAACTAATTTTGATCTGTTTTCTTGTGCATCAAGCAAATTACGCTTCAAAATTTGTAAACACGAAATACTAAGTTATTGATATGCATATATTATTTTTTTGTTGTTGTTGTTCTTGTGTTGTTTTTGTTGTTGTCGCTTGTTGCTCTTCTATCTACTTATGTTTCGAAGTGATCTAGCTTTGAAATGATGTATGTTATTCAATTATTGTGTTAAACACAACTGTCTCTGTGCTGCCGTGAAACCTTGTAATGGGGGCGGCGGGCTCGTCAAGCTGCCGAAAGACAGCTTTTATTCGCCGCTCCTCTGTCTATTTTTGAAATGGACAAAATAAAGTTGATTGATTGATCGATGTACGACCTCATTTAAATGCCACGCTCATGATGCGCTAGCGGCAGTTTCAGTAGATTGATATAAAGCAAAATTGGTATTGCGCGATGTGACTGTACGAAGAACATGAATGACAGTTGGTAAGATGAAAACCATAACATGCATGCCATGTATGTCATGATTTATTTGCCACGCTCATGATGCATTCGTGGCCGCTTCGCTAGCTCGATGTACACCAAAATTGCTATTGCGCGAAGCGACTGTATGACGAAGGTAAATGAGACGTGGTAACATGAAAATCATGACATTCATGACATGCACGACATGATTTACATGTCATGCTCCTGACGCACTCGTGCCGTTTCGCTTGCTTGACATACACCAAAATTGGTATTGCGCGACGCGACTGCATGACGAACGTAAATGAGAGGTGGTAACATGGAAATCATGACATGCAGGTTATGTATGTCATGATTTACATGCCGCGCTCACTGTGCATTCCCGGCCGTATCACTAGCTTGGTATACACCAAAATTGGTATTGCGCGACGCCACTGCATGACGAACGTAAATGAAAGGTGGTAACATGATAATCATGACATGCATGAAATGTACGAGATGATTTACATGCCATGCTCATGGCGCACTCGTGGCCGTTTCGCTAGATTGATATGCACCAAAATTGGTATTGCGCGATGTGACTGTATGAAGAACATGAATAACAAGTGGTAACATGAAAACTATGATATGCATACCATGTATGTCATGACTTACATGCCACGCTCATGGTGCATTCGCGGCCGTTTCGATAGCTTGATATACAACAAACCTGGTATTGCGCGATGAGACTGTATGATGAAGATTAGTAACAGGTGGTAACATGAAAAACCATAATATTCATGTCATGTATGGCATGATTTACATGCTCTACTCATGGTGCACTCGCGGCCATTTCGCTCCTTTGATATACACCAAAATTAGTATTGCGCTATATGACTGTATGACGAACATAAATGAGGTCTTGACATGCGAATCATGTTATGCATGTCATGTACGGTATGATTTACATGCCGCTGTCATGGTGCGCTTCCGGCCGTTTTGTTAACGTGATATATACCAAAATTGGTATTGCATGGCAGGAGTGCGTGATGAACATAAACGACAGGTGATGCATTTATATACCAGAATATGCGTTTCATTGGCATGGCGTTCACTAGATTGTGCATGCATGCGTGCATGGCAAACATGCGATATATGGTGGACTAGATGCCATGGCATGAATGATTTCATTTGGTTCAAAGACAAACAAGGCGATGTATGCAGCTCTTTGCTGGCTGCTTCGCATTACATTGATTCCCACAGTGCGTGGGATCTGCCGAATTTTTTGTCCTTGTCATTACTGTCCATGTCGTTATTGTTATTCCCATTATTATTGTTAATGTCCTTCTCATTGTTGTCATTGTCATTATTGTCCTTGTCACTGCTGTCCCTGTCGGTGTTGTCCTTGTCCGTACTGTTGTTAATGTCCTCCTCGTTGCTGTCCTTGTCGTTACTGTCCCGGTCGTTGTCGTCTTTGCCTTGCTTATTGTTCATGTCTATCTCGTTGTTGTCATTGTGGTTAGCCTTCTTGACGCATTGTCCGTATTGTCCACTGGTCACCCATCTTCCAGAATGCAACAACACTCACATTTTCGTGCGTATTTTACTTTGCTTACTGTTTTGCAGCTTCGTTTCCTACAAAAGAGCGTGTTCTCGAATGAGCACACTTTCTCTATGAACTAATACAGAAGCGCTCTTACAAGAAATTCCATAAGAATTTCTAAAAAAATGCTAAAACGAGAAAGACGCGTTGGAGAAAAATAAGGACGGTGCGCGAACGAGTTAAACCCAAAGGGATTTGTTTCAAGCCGGGTTACTTTCTTCCTCTTTCTCTATCGTCTTTTTACTCGTCCCTTCCTTCTTTCCTGCATACTTTCTTGGTCTTTCTATTCTCTTTCCCTCATTTTAAACCTTTAGAAAAGCACGCCCCAAATTTTATGAGGCTAGCATCTCCACCTCTCGTTAAAGCCTCTCCAACTCCGCCTCTATCTTCGCGTTGCGTAAACCCTGGGCCTCAACACTAAATCCAGGCCCCGAATACCCATGGCCTCAAAAAGGCTGACCGACCCTCGGCACATTCCTGGGGTGTGGGATTCTGTCTAACCCCCTTCCGTCCCCATTTCTGCATATACAGTAGCGAAGGCGGCGCATAAATTATCCCCTACACAGCCAGGCGCCAAAACAAACGCCCATCAACAATGCGCACTGCTGTCACTCTAACCCGTCTCGTCCCGTCAAAGGGAGAGACGGAAGGAAGGATCAGCATCGCGAATAATATCCCTGCCAAGGTTATATAAGCACGGCGAAACGCGACGCCGATCGAAGCCGCGGCCGCTGTACTCCGGCGGCTTTGAATATATTGATCGCCCGAAACGACCGGATGATAGCCCTAGTTCCGGCCGCACCCCCCGCCTCCGGTATGGAAGCTTGCCAGCTGGATCGTAGAGATACTCGTGGTCGGACTCTCGCTTTCTCATTCACCCCATCTTGTGCCGACCGAGGTTTCTACACGCTCTCAGCCGGCGGGCAATCTTCGAGGTCGCACCCTGGTCGTTTCACGCAGTGCCGACTTGCAGGGCAAATAAGCATGCGGGACAGACCGTTCGACTGCATACAACATCACGGCGACGGCTTCGAATCCTCGCACAACACAATGAAAGCAGCGATAAGAAGGACACCGCATACACGAATACACTATAGGCTCAATTCCGTAAGCAGACTCGCGCCTCTATAACAGATCGCTATGTTCCTGCGAAATGTACAACACGCACTTTCTAAGCCTAGATAGCTTGCATACAGGATGTAGCGTTCGAGTTCATGGATGTTTTGAAGCTCTACCTCGCTTTGTGAAGTCACAATAAACACACTAAGCACGAAACAAAACGCCCCTACTTGCCTCTCCTTTACTTCTTGCATAGCGACACAAACAGCTAAGCCTAAATTGATTCTTTGTACGCCACCCGCTTTCGTCGTTGCTATTGGCGACGGCGCATACTTGCTCGCGCACACTGAACAGAAAGAGAAAAGAAAAGCTACCAGTTACAAGACGGAGTTTCTGAATGCACGGAATACCGAAAAAAATAAAAACAAAAACAAATTAATACTAGGCTAAGCAGAGGCACACTCGAAGAGAAGTATTTAGTGGCGAGGTTTAAAAATTTATAGACAGGTCGCGCGCTCTGGAGACAAAAAAAAAAAAAAATGCGCATCGCTTAAAGGATTACAGCTTCGAGCTGTTCGCTTTCTGCGCGTGTCGTCTAAAGGGATTATATAACAGCGCTTTCGACGCATATCTAACTGGGACGCGCTCGACTTTGCCCGATAATGTACAAGAGTCCCAATGCTGAGTAATAACGAGCAATCGCTAAGTTGAGCTATTCGGTGGGAGACGACGCCAGATTATTTGAAAGAATGCACAGCTATGTTGCAGTTGCCATCTCTGCACCACTTATTTTTGCGCTCATGTGTGTTAGTTGGACATTTTCTGTAGCATAGTAACTTTGTAGTGTCGTCATACACTGCTCTATCTCTCATTCTTTCGTGCACTCCTACCATTTCGCAACTGCAGGGTAGCAAACCGGAGATATCTCGTCAACCTCCCCGTCTTTCCTTTACTATTCTCTTTTTTTTTTATTGGCACGAGCTTCGACTGACGCCCCTGCTTGTTTTCGAAGCGCTTCAAGTTGAACAATTCCGGTTTACCAAATATTCAGAGAAAGTCTCGCACAAAGTTAAAACTGGTAGGAAATCGATGGTTGTGGTTCGAGCTAGGAGCTACATTGGATACATGATATCGGTGCATAAGATAACTTAGAATAAGGACAAATTAACTGTCAGTATATTTCGTGAAACTTAATTGAATGAGCTGATCGAAAGAAGAGAATTTTTTTTTTTGAGCAGCCAGGGTCGTTGCGCCACCTGGGGGAGTAGATCTCAACTGCGCGCTTCTATGTACGTGTCCTGTGAGATCCGCTCTTCGACGGAGCGACGAAAAAAAGTTAACCCAATGAATACACCAGGGTACACGAACGCCGACGTGTTAGTGCAACTACCAGACACCCAAGTGAAAGATTAAGGTCACATCCAATACTCTTTTTACTCGTCGCTTGCGAAGAACTGGGGCGATGGGAACGTTTAGTTTGTGTGTGCACCCGCATGCGTTCAGGGCAAGCGCCAACTTCTCGTCAGTCTTTCAGTCCACTTTTACTTTTGACATCAATAAAGGGTAGCCAACCTGGCTTATCCTGGTTGTGACGTATCCGCCTTTTCCATTATGATCATTTATCACTTCTTCCGGGTATCTTCGTGTTGTCGGCGTTAAGGTCAAATTTTTATATGGTCAGATAAAAAAATATCGTTCTTATTTGGCCAATACGTTTTTACTGAATGTATAGAAGATGAGGTTGGCGCCATTCTGCGGCGCCGGCTACTCCACTTGCGCAATAGCTGGCGTGGCAAAGTAGCGAACAACCTCAATATTATACAAATAGCAACATGGAGAAAGCCTCGCACACTTAGCCCCAGCTATTCAATAGAAAGATGCGTTCACTAGGAAGGACGGTTTCCAAAGCACAAATATTCACCCAAACGAAATGCCCACAGATAAAAGAAAAGTTCTTCAAGTTCTGGGAGGCGACCATTGGGCATTCGGAAATTGACTTAAGTACCGCACTCTAACTGCAACAGTTACGTTTCCGCAGACATATGCCGCGTAAACACGACATTTGTCCCAATAGCTCAAAACCATTGAGAAATAACATAGAAAAACATTCCCATCTATTGTGGAATCTATTGTCTCGCATATTCTGCCCACCGGCTTATGAGGTTATTCGGCTTATTCGGCTTACGGCAACACAAACACACAAAAAAGCAGGTTATATTACGTGTACTATTTTCAAGCCGTTCTAAATTGAGTGTGCCCTTTCGTTCCGATTATATCAAGGATGCAAGTAAAACAAGAATGATTGTTTTTTTCTTTCTTTTTCGAAATCGAGGAAGCGTTCACACGCGTAATAAGGCGGCAATATCATTCCTTTCGAAATTTGAAAAGGCCTGCGCTACGAGACGATATCGCTGTAAGGCATGGCGATGAAGAAACAAAAGGTCGCCGAGTTAAAGTCCCATCTCCTGACCCATTCGAAATTTTTTTCGCATCACTGCGTTTCAATACGACGACGACAGATGGTGCTGGCCCAGTCCAGCTTGCCGCTTTATCATTATTCTTTTCTCTAGCTTTCATTCTACACTTTTAAGTTCTGTTATCCTCAGTTTCTTTTACTAAAGAAATTTCATTAACGCCGACTGCATTGAAAACACGTTAGGTCCTCAGAATTTTATCTTAAACCTAACAACATCACTGCGAATTCACAAGGGTGTTCCTTTAATAATTCCAAATCACTTAGCAACCCACGTAGTCGTAAGCGAAGCGCTTCCAATAATAATGCTTGTTAAGATCAATGCATGATTTTTTTTAAATCTTGAGGCCCTAGCATGCCGATTGAAAATCGTCCTGCATTGAAAACGTCCCTTTTGTTTCTTCTCCCCTTTGCTCTTTCTCTCTCACGTGATGCATAAATAACGCGATCTGTCCGTGGCAGCTGGTAGAAGCTTCCCTTCCATGCGCTAGAGGGCGGCAAGCTTTTGCTGCGGTCAGCACTGGTAAGGTAAACCAACCACGATAGAAATGAGTAAAAGATAGTTGGAGGATTGACGGCCGATAACTAGCAAGCATAAGCGTGCGCAGGGTTGCCCTTCAGGGGGGGCGAAGGTTCGTCGCAGCGCCCCCCCTCCCTATTATGTCAATGTATGCGGCTGCCTTTGCGCCCCCCCTATCGCCCCCCCCCTACAATGTATAGGGCTGACTTTGCGCCCCCCCTTCTCGCCCCCTTTGCCCCCCCCTGCGCACGCCTATGCTAGCAAGCAAGGACAAAAATAAATAACATGCAAACTAAGGTTAATCCTCCGTAGGGCGTAGAAAGTGGGGCTGTAAAAATATCCAAACCTTTATAGCAAGAGAGTTTCGATTCATGCAAACAACGCATTAGACCGAATTATGATATCGTAATAAATTTTTTTTTTGAGCTTAGCGCCGGCCAGATTACCGCCCGTTAGGAAAGGGACGCTCATAGCATCCATCCATGATTAAGTTTTTTTATGGACATCGTGGATTTCTGGCAGTGTTATAGAGGCTGAACGATAATTTCCTACAGATAAAAATGTTGCTAGAACCAGCTACACAAACTAAATGTTAAGAATGTGTTCTCTTCTTTTGCAACACTCTGCTGTACCACTTTTTTACCGCCATTATTATTATTATTATTATTATTATTATTATTATTATTATTATTATTATTATTATTATTATTATTATTATTACATCGTTTCCGAGCGCTACGCTGACATCGATGTGACTAAATGCCGCAATGAACGATTTTTCTTTGTTGCTCCACAGTTCTATTTCTTACAATATGTCTTTCACTGCAAAATGCTGATATGCATTGGTAATTTATAACAATGTTTATTTGCAATGTATGTATTTATTGTTGCGTTACCCCCCCCCCCTCACACAATGCCTCCCTCGAGACCTGTGAGGTACGTTTAAATAAATTTAAGTAAACCAAATTTTCAACCATCAAACTTACCATAACAAGGCACAAACGTTGCGATAAAGAAAAGCACCGAATATATAAAAAAATATAAATATGAGGAACGAAAAAAAACACGAGCACGCTCTTCAAGACGGGATTCATTCCTTGCTTTGCCTCCCTGCTAAAGTAAACAAACGTCGACTCGTACGAAATTTCAAAAGCGTTACAAACGATTTGCAAACAGCAGACGCCACCTCGCCGAGCAAGAAAGATTGTTTTCGAGATCCCCGACAGCTCCGGAAGATTGAGGCCCTGTACAGCTGCCCGCTGTCGTCTATAAGGAAGAAATATTTGTTCCCACGATAAACTGGACTGTCCCTCTAGACACGAACGACATGTCTGATGGTGAACTACAAAGGCAGGGACACTGCGGAAGAAAGAAGGGACCGTGGTTGTGTAGTACACGTGTTGAAAAGGTGAAAGCAGAGGGTTTTTTCATCCGGTCGACGAAAGGGCAGGATGAAAAATTGATTCGTTGGTATGCTGTGAACAGGATTGTCCCTCTCGACTGGATTGGTATGTTCGATGGTGGCCTACAAAAGGCACGAAGTTTGGCTGGAATAAAAGGAGCAAACATGGTGGACACGGGCTGAAGTGCTGAAAATACGGCGTTTAAATGTGCATGAAGGGGTTTAGAAAAACAATTACACCATCTCCCGCTAAAGGGCACCATGAGGCGATGCGAAGCCGGAGCACTTGCACGATCGCGTTCTGTTGGCGTTCGTTGGGCATGCTACCGACCTCGCGTCGTGGAACGCGAAGAGGGACGCTACGCGCGTCGTATCTTCCATCTAGCCTGGCCGTTAATTCTCACAGGGTGAGCGGGGAACGCAGTCGACAGGCGGGCGAGAGGGGGGCAGCGTAGGAGAGGAGAGAGAAGGGGAGGGGACGCGCATGCGCTCGAGCTCATCGCGGCGTTGCGCAGGAGAGAATTTCGGCATGTCTAGCCCGCGTTTCAGAGGAAGAGTGGAAAGGGGCAGGGGAGAGGAGAAGTGGAGAGGGGTATGGGAGAGGGGAATTTTGTCACAAAGGGAACACACAGAGTGACGTCAGGACATAATCTTGGCTTTTTGCATCATTCGTGCCGACGCCGCCGGCGCCGAAGGTTACTTTTCGTTTTGATGAGGCATCTGAGGCTTCCACCTTACATAGATGGTACACACTTGTTGAAGTACTCTTGAAGTAGGAAGGGCGCCAAAAAAAGAAGTGTTCGTTGTTACGATAAACATGATCGGCGAGGTTGATGGTGATCTGCGGGGGACACGAAGTTCGGCGCCCCTGAATCGAACAAATGGGATACGCACATGTTGAAGAGCTGAAAACGTAGAGGTTTGAACAAGTGGATGGAAGGGCTTAGAAAGTAAGCATTCATTCTTACGACAAACTGCACTCGCCCCCCTCGACATGAACGACGTTTTTGAATTTGAGCTCGAAGGTCAGGAACATCGGCACAAATAAAAGGAATAAAGATAGTACACACGTGTTGAGGAGCTCCCCATTGAAAATTTGCCCTATCCTTTCGCGGGCATGATGGAACCCACCATTCATCATAATGGTGGATTATAGTAATGGGCGGTGATTGGGCAGATAATACGAAAATGATGGGTGGCAGTTGGGTGATGGACGCCTGTCGAGTAGGGGTTGGGTGATGGGCAGATGAGGGTGGATGTTGGGTGGTGGGCGGATGATGGGTGGATATTGGGTAATGGGCAGATGATGGGCAAACGATAGGTGGTCGTTGGGTGATGGGCACATTCTGGTTGTGTGTGGGGTGATGGGCAAATCCCAGGTGGCTGTTATGTAATGGGCAAATATTGGGAAAGTTATGGGTGGGCGTTGGCTGATAGGCACATGACGGCCGGATGGTTGCTGGGCAGAAGTTGGGTGGATGTTTGTGATAGGAAGTCCCTCTCATCATGAACGGTGTATTTGATGATGACCTAGAAGGGGCAAGACGATCGGCACAAAGAAAAGGAATAAAAGAAAAGAAGGAACGGAAAATCTGAAGATTGAACTAGTTGGTAAGTACTTATCATGAATGAAGGTCAGTGGCGGAACCAGGGAAAGGGGGGGGGGGAGTGATACCCGCGAAGTGTTTCAGTTTTGCACGTGTATATCCACACTCAGGCATACAAACGCACGGTAGAACATATACTATAAAGTATCGTTGTGTTACTGAAGAAGACAAAATAGGGAATACAAAAGCGTTAATAAGCAACGTTTATGTTTGTCCTTTTTTTAAATGCGAAGCATTTCTTAGCGAACTTCTGCGACTTTGAGCGTATCTATCTATCTATCTATCTATCTATCTATCTATCTATCTATCTATCTATCTATCTATCTATCTATCTATCTATCTATCTATCTATCTATCTATCTATCTATCTATCTATCTATCTATCTATCTATCTATCTAGCCGCCTACGACTTTGTGCTCTCCTGGCCGTTTCGTTAATCGGATGTATACCAAAATTGGTGTGTCATAACATGGTCTTATTAGGAACATTAATGTCAGGTCATATCATGAAAATCATGACACGCATGTCATGAACAGCATGATTTACATTCCAGGGCCTTTGTGCTCTGCTGGCCGTTTCGTTAATCGGATGTATACCAAAATTGGTGTGTCATAACATGGCCTTATTAGGAACATCAATGTCAGGTCATATCATGAAAATCATGACACGCATGTCATGAACAGCATGATTTACATTCCACGGCCTTTGGGCTCCCTGGCCGTTCCGTTAATCGGATGTGTACCAAAATTGGTGTGTCATAACATGGCCTTATCACGAATATAAATGACAGGTCATATCATGAAAATCATGACACGCATGTCATGAACAGCATGATTTACATTCCACGGCCTTTGGGCTCCCTGGCCGTTCCGTTAATCGGATGTGTACCAAAATTGGTGTGTTATAACATGGCCTTATCACGAACATAAATGACAGGTCATATTATGAAAATCATGACACGCATGTCATGAACAGCATGATTTACATTCCACGGCCTTTGGGCTCTTGCGGCCGTTCCGTTATTTCATATATACCAAAATCGGTAAGGCTTGACAAGAGTTCATGACGAACATAATGACAGGTCCTAACATGCAAATCATGCCGCGCATGTCACGTGAAGCATGATTTACATGACATGGTCTCGGGGCGCTCGCGGCCGTTTAAATGAAGGGATACATACGAAAACTGGTATGACGAGACATTTCTGTATGACGAACATAACTGACATGTGGTAACATGAAAATCATGATATGCATGTCATGTATGACATGATTTACGTGCCACGCTCATGGCGCACTCGCGGCCGTTTCGCTAGATTGATATACACCAAAATTGGTACTGTGCAATGTGACTTTATGAAGAACATGAATAACAGGTGGTAGCATGAAAACCATGACATCCATGACATGTATGTCATGATTTACATGCCACGCTCATGGTGCATTCGCGTCAGTTTCGCTTGCGTGGTATACACCAAAATTGGTGTTACGCGACACGACAGTATGACGAACGTAAGTGAGACGTGGTAGCATGAAAATCATGACATGCAAGTCATGTACGCCCTGATTTACATGCCACGCTCATGATGCGCTAGCGGCAGTTTCAGTAGGTTGATATACACCAAAATTGGTATTGCGCGATGTGACTGTATGAAGAACATGAATGACAGTTGGTAAGATGAAAACCACGACATGCATATCATGTATGTCATGATTTAATTGCCACGCTCATGATGCATTCGCGGCCGCTTCGCTAGCTCGATGTACACCAAAATTGGTATTGCGCGAAGCGGCTGTATGACGAAGGTAAATGAGACGTGGTAACATGAAAATCATGACATGCATGACATGCACGACATGATTTACATGTCATGCTCATGACGCACTCGTGCCGTTTCGCTTGCTTGACATACACCAAAATTGGTATTGCGCGACGCGACTGCATGACGAACCTAAATGAGAGGTGGTAACATGGAAATCATGACATGCAGGTTATGTATGTCATGATTTGCATGCCGCGCTCATTGTGCATTCCCAGCCGTTTCGCTAGCTTGGTATACACTAAAATTGGTATTGCGCGACGCCACTGTATGACAAACGTAAATGAAAGGTGGTAACATGATAATCATGACATGCGTGAAATGTACGAGATGATTTACATGGCATGCTCATGGCGCACTCGTGGCCGTTTCGCTAGATTGATATGCACCAAAATTGGTATTGCGCGATGTGACTGTATGAAGAACATGAATAACAGGTGGTAACATGAAAACTGTGACATGCATGCCATGTGTCATGACTTACAGGCCACGCTCATGGTGCATCCGCGGCCGTTTCGATAGCTTGATATACACCAAAACTGGTATTCCGCGATGAGACTGTATGATGAACATTAGTGACAGGTGGTAACATGAAAAACCATAATATTCATGTAATGTATGGCATGATTTACATGCTCTACTCATGGTGCACTCGCGGCAATTTCGCTCATTTGATATACACCAAAATTGGTATTGCGCGATGTGACTGTATGACGAACATAAATGAGAGGTCTTCACATGCGAATCATGTTATGCATGTCATGTACGGTATGATTTACATGCCACTGTCATGGTGCGCTTCCGGCCGTTTTGTTGATATATACCAAAATTGGTATGGCATGACACGAGTGCGTGATGAACATATACGACAGGTCATGCATTTATATACCAGAATATGCGTTTCATTGGCATGGTGTACGCTAGATTGTGCATGCATGCGTGCATGGCAAACATGCGATATATGGTGGACTAGATGCCATGGCATGAATGATTTCATTTGGCTCAAAGAGAAACAAGGCGATGTATGCAGCTCTTTGCTGGCTGCTTCGCATTACATCGATTCCCACAGTGCGTGGGATCTGCCGAATTTTTAATCTTGCGTCCGTATCTGCAGTCCAGATACCTTTTTTTCAATATGGTACATGTGTCTCGAAGGGTTGAAAACAGGTTTCATCACGTCGACGGAAGCGCCAAGTTCGCGTGTTGACGAACTCAGCCGGCGGACAGCGGCGGGCGTGGAGTTTAGAAGCTCCACGGCGCGGTAACGCGAGCCGACAAGATGGATTGATGTTTGGCGTCAGAGGCTGCGGCGCGCAGCGTGCCGCTTCAATTTGGCCGCGACGGGAAACAAACATGGCCCCCGACTGCAGCGGAGGTGGCTTGCGCACGTAAATTGAAGTGCCAGCGCGATGAGTTTCCCGCCAAGAAGTGTGTTTATTGAAACAGAAGGGAAAGAAAATGCATTGTGAGCGCTGAACTCGTTAAGCGAAACGCCGTCGACTGTTGCGGAAGGAAGTATACCGCGCTTTCCAGACTGTACCGGTTCTCGCAAAAAAAAACGAAAAAAAACGCCAGGCCTGCGCTAAAACCGCAGCACAGTCACAGCGAAAGCTGGAAGAGCGGCGTTTCTAGAGCCCGCTGTAAGCTCTCTTGGGGATACAATGCAAGTACACTAGAAAGGTACCCACTAGGCCCTAAATCACAATTTTTGTGAAGTTGGGGAAGCACCTACTAAGCCACCATTCGTCATTCTGCGGAGAATCGAGGCACCGGCTACACGTCTGTAAGGCATTATGTGCACTTTTTTTGACGCGACGACTGATGACGATGAAGAATTATGGCTCAGCCCTTTGTAATGGGTTGGAAGCTTTAAACGGCCCACCAATTATGTAATTGGCATTGGGTGACGCCCGGTCGCTATTTCCCTCTCCCGTCATGCTGTATAACATATGTTGACGTGGTAGAGAGACGGGGGGCGAAGAACTTTACTGAGACCCCGAGGAAATGGATCATGCGCTTATGGGCTTCCTTGGCAACCATTACCAGTGCACTTGCGAGGAACCCACTACGCTATAAATCATTGTAGTTTTACTGAGACCCCGAGGAAATGGATCATGCGCTTAAGGGCTTCCTTGGCAACCAATACAAGTGCGCTTGCGAGGAACCCACCACGCTATAAATCATTGTAATTTTTGAGAAGTAGGGCAGCAGGCGCTGTGCCATTTTTCGTCATTCTACGGAGAGCATTTGTACCTGCTAAACGCATGTAAGGCATTATGCCAACTTTGTTGATGCTGTGCCTGATGACGATGAAGATTTATGGCAGAGCCCTTTGTAATGGGTCGGAAGCATTCAACAACCTACTCGTTGCGCAATTCCCATTGTGTGACGCCTGGTTACAGAATTCGTGTTTTGCGACGCTTGGTGCTTATTTTACTCTTCTACCACGCTATATTAGATATGCTAATGTGGTTCCTTCCCGACATGAAGTCTGTATAGGAGAGTTTTGCAAAGCAGTTTCAAGCACCGGCATGGCTCAGAGGTTGAATACTGGGCTCCCCCGCAGAGGGCCCACGTTCGAACCTCGTTCCACCCTGGAATTTTTTTCTTATTTAGTTTTTTTTTCTTATTTCGAGCGATACTGGTTACGGACACCGGCGGCGGCGGCGGTGGCGGCGGACAACTATGGCGCCAAAAACGGCCGGTGAAATGATCTCATAACAGCTTTCGCTGTAAAAAGGAAGCGCGACCGAAGCGTTGCCTCTGCACTGAACTCCACTGAGTGTCAAATTCAGCAACAGGCGTCGTCCTGACTTGGGATGTACGCGAAAAGTAGAGATATATACAAAACTGAGGAGGTAGCGTCACAACGAAGGCTGTATATACGTCAACAGTCGAGTGCAAAACTCGGGCTGAGACGCTGCAGCCGAGTCAACGCGTGAACAACCAAGTGGGAAACTGCGCCTTCGAGACGACTGAGTTGTAAACGAAGTGGGCAGGTTCGCGATTAAACCTTGATGTCTGCTGTTGAATACGAAACTGTGGCTGAACATCACAAAACAGGTTGAACGATTCAGTACGAAACCCCGGCTAGGATTCTCTTTGTTGGAGCCATTCTGGACATAGAGTTTCATACAATACTTACTAGATGGAACTCTGGTGCTAGTGTCTATGGGAGCTGCAACGCATGGCGCTTCATCCAGCACGGGAATGATGGGTAGTACACGGATTTGTCTAAACTTCGTTCTTTCAGCTCCGTTTGGCTCCGCGTCGCCTGCATTCGCTTTTTTGCAATATGAAGTTCAGCAAAAGTCGGCAGGTCCACTTCACCACTTTAATCTTTTCAGGCTCACCAATTCAATAACGGTCACGAAGTTCATAACGATCAATTCATTTATCCGAAAGAAAACGAAATCACAACAATAAACAAAGTCACAAGAACGTTCGAAGCCCGCAAGCACGAAGACTAGGGAAATCCTTGTACCACCCATCATTCCCCCGGTGGCTGAACGATCGCAGCGCCAGAGTCCCCTCTAGTTAAATTTAGGAAAATCTATGATTCTGGAAATAGTGGAACTCACTATACTGTGTAATTCGCTTCTTTCTTCAATCTGTCTGGGCTAAATGTATAAGCATCTGTGATTGGCCCGGAAAGCAGACAATGCGAAATCCGACCGTTGCATACGAAGGCCTTTTGCGTCGTTATGGATATTCGCGAATAATTTGAGCCAATACGCCACCTACCGCAGAGAGCGCGAAACAGGCTATTGAGGTCTATGTAGCGGACGACACTCACTTTCGCACGTGCGGTGGCGCTTCTGGCGGATGGATTCGTCGTCAGCAAAGGAAAAAAATGTGTTGCGAAGCAACTTTGCTGCGTTTCGATATGCACGTCAGCGAGGCGGAAAGGCGGGATAGTGTCTTTTCACAAGTTTCCGTTTTTTGAGTGAACCGTGAAGAACGACGTAAACAACCAGCCTCCGCATCAGCAAAGTTACTCTGACGATGTTTGTGTGTTCTCTGCACTTCAGCAACAAGTATTACGCCACTGTGCTAAGAATTTGTTGCACTCTTCGAACGGCATAAACAAATCCTAAAGATAACCCAGGTGGAATGAATCGGAATCGATTCGTGGGAACGTCGCGTAGCGATACAAGCTGCGAGAGACGCCGTAGTGAAGGGCTCCGCATAATCTCGACCAGCTGGGGTTCTTAAATTGCACAGTACGCATGCATCTAGCATTTCACCCTCATCAAAATGCGACCCACCGCAAGTGGTATCGACACTGCGTCTTTCGCGGCAGCATCAAAGCACCGTACTGTGCCACAGTGGCGGGCAAAATCGAAATCTTCATAGTGTTGATGTCAGCGTGCTTGCTGCGTGGCGTCTAGGCAGGCCTGAGATTCTCGCTATATTATGACGTATAGTAGCTTTGAGCCTTGCTCTTTAGATGTTGCGCGCTCGATTTTCTTGATTTGTGGGCACGCGTGAGTGGTATAGCCCGACCTAATCTAGTAACGTTGGTATAGCCTGCCCGATGTCTCATCGTATGCTTCAGGTAGCAGGAAAGGACCAATTTACACCTACCTATAACGATACACACCTGTAGCAATAGGTAAGCAGAATAATTTACAAGCGCCACGATTCCGCTCACGTATGCGGATTGGCTGACACACACACGCACGAACAGACAAATCGGTGAACGGCTCTGCGCATTGCAAGAAATGGAGAACAAGTTTCCTGCGATCACTTCGTCAGCAGTTAGAAGTAATTGCTTCCTCAGCGTCTGCTTGTACGTGAAACAATATTTCGCTCGGTGTACCATCACCGCCTCATTCTTTGGATTTGTACACTTTATACAAGGACGCCATGAAGTTACCAGTTGACAATGTCGCTGCAAAATGTTAAATTAAATGCAAAATCAGCATTTAATAAATGAAACGGATTTCTTGTGCGTCTGAATTCGTGCTAAACGTTTACACGAACAGTACAACAACATTTATTTTATCTTCGATGTTGCCCTTCGCAACAACTAAAATGAGGTACTCGGCAACAAATATACCCCAGGGCTGGGCAGAGATACTCGGAAAAGTATTCCGGAATACAGATATGGAAATACATGAACTGGAAGCGTAAAATACAGATACTGAGATACATTTGCCTTTAACGTAACGGGATATTTCAGAGATACTTTCGCAATAAGACGAAAACAGTATTCCAGACTACAGATACAGCAATACAGATACTGGAATACTTTTTTTTATTTCAAGGATGCTCATACTCTGCAAAGAGATTTATAAGTACAGCATAATGTTGTAAATAAAGTTGCGGTACATTGATACTTTCAGTTCATTTATTTATTTCTTACAGTACCCTCAGTGCCATTAAGACATTAAACTGGGAGGGGGGTTACAAAGTACATAATTAGTAATAATGACATAATTACACCTATCAAGTGAATAAATAGTACACTATTTCACAGCAAGAGTAACAAGCATTAGACACCGAAATCGACATATTTGGTGACAACAAAATGAGCCATGCTAGAAATAGCACAGTTTAAACAAACCACTCGAATCATTAATGAACTCCAGTGAATTGAAAAAAGTATGCATTTATTTTGCACATAAGATCTGCGTTGCTGAGAAGGTTGCTGTGTGAGCATCTCAAATAGGCTCTCTTCTAGACAGTGTCGGTTCGGCCTCAGCACAAGACTTGCGAAAGAAGAAAAAAAAGTCTCTCTATACCGTTGCAGACGAGCACAAATTCGTGTTATAGTGAATAAATACCGCCTTCAAAGCCGGGTAGCCCTGCAGCGTGGCGATATCTCTTCTCGGGTTATCTCGATACCGAAACACTTCCGCCCTCACATGGGTTGTTCTGACCGTTCAGAAGCCGAAGTGTGTCCCCACCTTTGGAATCCTCAGCCATCTTGCCCGGTCGGCGCCGGGCCAGACGGCTGAGGATTCCGCTGCCCATATAGGCCGGTCATATTTACCTACGCGCAATGGAACCCAATATATCAAAACTGCACAATTCAAACATTGGCTTCCTAAAATCACGTTATTTGGGGATGAGGGGGCTTAAGTCCTCCCAAGTCGCTCCTGCCATCTCTCTAAACAGGCGTGGAAACAGGGACAGCTGCTCAGAGCGCCCCATCACAAACTACAGCAAGCACTCGTCGCCTGGGGCGAAAGAGTGTCGCCACCACCGACGCTACCAGCACCCATTTCAGCAAGCCGCAACAGGCGAAGTCGGCTCCGGCGGTGAGGGAGCCTGGTACCACAAAACACCGTTTCACGCTTGTGATCAATTAGGAACGCACCCTGACACGCTGGAGAGGTGGCTGAAAGCGCGACAAAGATAGCCATAATCTAGTCACTTCCACCGCGACAACGGGAACTGCTTTTCGAAGTGCCACCGCTTTGAGAACTGAACGCACGCGAAGCATTGCAAAGCCTGTTGTCCATGGCGGTATCCGTGCGGGGGGTCACGAAGTAATTGCTTGCCACCCGAAAAAAAATTAGGCGTGCTGCAATGACCTTGAGAGACAGCGACTTTTGTCGGCAGAGGCCGACAACACTGCCTCCGCGATTCTGCTGTCTGTGGCGTCACGTGCTTTACCACATAGGCCATTCTGTGTATGAGGAGAAACCATCGCCTCCCTTTCTGTCGGCGACAGGCGGCGCGCCTTTGCTTGTCTTGGCACAAAAAAAAAACCCTCATTCCCCCCTTGGAAACACGCCTCAACTCATTTCCGACAAAAAGAAATGTAACGAGATGCTCGTGTCCTGCATAGTATCGCGATACAAACGATACATCGTAAATGTATTTCACTACTGAGATACAAATACATTTTTCAAATGTATCTCGATACAGAAATACAGATACTCAAAAGAATCTCTGACATACTATCGCGATACTCTTGTATCGCGATACTGCTTAGCCCTGGTACACCCTCATCTTCGACAAAACGCCACGATTTCACGTCGCAATCTAGGAAACTCACAGTAAACTACTTTACAACCTTAAGGGGGTTTTGTCGGGTCTATAACTAACACCCTTACACCGTAGGAAAAGGGTGTTTTCACGTATCGAAACACCCATACCATAGGGTGTTGCCACTGGCCTAACACTTTTATCATGAGGTGTTTCCAATGGCTTAAACACCCTCATCACTGAACGATGTAAAAATAAAATCTACCTGTCAGGGAACATGCAATTACAGATGACATCAGCATAGAAGGTGCACGAACGCGCCAAACCGCATACACAACAGAGCGTATTGTAAAGTACCACATGGACGGAGCGCTGAACATCTGATATATATATCAGATGTTCAGTGTACAGCCTTACACTGAACATCTGATATATATAGCCATAGTATCTTAAGCCGCCGTTCAGTGCCGGTGGAGATATGCCTGTTCCGTATAAAAGAACAATAAACATGAAGAGAATAGGCGTATATTTACGGTATGCTTGTGGGTAGCCCTAAAAGAGACATATCTTTTAATCTAAACTAGCGTAAAATCCAGCGACATTTTAATCGGAGAGTCCGAGTTATCTGGCACGCTGTGATACGGGCCATGGGTGTTTCGATAACCAATAACACCATTAACTCCTAAAGGGTGTTTAGTTAGAGCATTACCCCTTAGAGGCTGTTTTGGGGAAGGAAAACACGCTTACACCCTAATTTTTGCAAATTTTGGTTGGGCAAAAGGGTGTTTTGCTTGCTTAAAACCCCTTAAGGGTGCAAAGTGGTTTACAGTGCACGGTATTTTCAGCAGCAACAATCGCACATGGACCTCCTTGCAGCCGCCATCTTTGCCAGTGTTGCCTAACTTCGCAGCGTTCCCTGGATTTTGTTTAAGGTGCGGATAGCACCCCTGTACGCAGTCTAATTCCGCCATTTTGCTACATTCCGCATTGGCGGCTATTCCGAATCAATCAGGGGAAAGCAGCAATCCTCTAAGTCAATCAGAGCTGACAAGATGGCGAATTCGGCTGCACGGTGCACCACGAATATGTTGAATAATCTTAGCTGGCAACGTCAGAACTGACGATGTGCACACGTCAACGAGCCAGTTCCTAATTGATGCTTAAAATAAATACATATTTTCTACGACATGGCTCTAACGGTACGGAGGTCCACCGCCTAGTTTTTCGTACGTGTCTTCAGTCATGCAAATTTGCTTTCGTATTACCAGTATCAACAGCCTCCCATTTTTGCACTTTGTCTTCCTAATACCTTCCGCACGTGTCAGAGCCACGCGCGTATAAGAACGAATCATTAAGTTTTGCATTGAAATGTGATGTTTCAAAATGCACATTTTTTTTTCTTTTTCTTTCGCAACCAAGAAGCTCATTTCTGCGATTACATGTACCTGCTCTCGCCTTCTCTATTACAGCGAAAGCTGTTATGAGATCATTTCACCGGCCGTTTTTGGCGCCGTAGTTGTCCGCCGCCGCCGCCGCCGCCGCCGGTGTCCGTAACCAGTATCGCTCGAAATAAGAAAAAAACTAAATAAGAAAAAAATTCCAGGATGGAACGAGGTTCGAACCTGGGCCCTCTGCGTGGGAGCCCAGTATTCAACCTCTGAGCCATGCCGGTGCTTGAAACTGTTTTGCTAAATGGTCCTATACAGGCTTCATGTCGGGAAGGAACCACATTAGCATATGCAATATAGCGTGGTAGAAGAGTAAAATAAGCACCAAGCGTCGCACAGCGCGAATTCTGTAACCAGGCGTCACACAATGCGAATTGCGCAACGAGTAGGTTGTTGAATGCTTCCAACCCATTACAAAGGACCCTGCCATAATTCTTCATCGTCATCAGGCACAGCATCAACAAAGTGCGCATAATGCCTTACACGGGTTTAGCAGGTACCAACGCTCTCCGTAGAATGACGAAAAATGGCAGAGTGCCTGCTGCCCTACTTCTAAAAAATTACAATAATTTATAATGTAGTGGGTTCCTCGCAAGTGCACTTGGATTGGTTGCTAAGGAAGCCCATAAGCGCATGATCCACTTCCTCTGGGTCTCAGTGAAATTACAATGATTTATAGCGTAGTGGGTTCCTCGCAAGGGCACTTGTATTGGTTGCCAAGGAAGCCGATAAGCGCATGATCCATTTCCTCGGGGTCTCAGTAAAGTTCTTTCGCTCCCCCCCCCCCCCCGTCTCTTTCCCACGTCAACGTATGTTATACAGCATGACGGGAGAGGGAAATAGCGACCGGGCGTCACCCAATGCAAATTACATAACTGGTGGGCCGTTTAAAGATTCCAACCCATTACAAAGGGCTGAGCCATAATTCTTCGTCGTCATCAGTCGTCGCGTGAACAAAGTGCACATAATGTCTAACAGACGTGTAGCTGGTGCCTCGCTTTTCCGCAGAATGACGAATAATGGCTTAGTAGGTGCTTCCCAACTTCACAAAAATTGTGATTTATGGCGTAGTGGGTACCTTTCTAGTGTACTTGTATTGTAGCCCCAAGGGAGCTTACAACGGGCTCTAGAAACGCCGCTCTTCCAGCTTTCGCTGTGACTGTGCTGCGGTTTCAGCGCAGGCCTGGCGTTTTTTTTTTATGGCAAACCATCAACAAAGCTATTATTATCTTGAAGCCCGTCATTCATGGCACTAGAACGCTTGTTTAAATAACAGAGCTTTTTCCGGCAATCAATCAAAGCAGCAAAGTGAAGTAAAAGTTGCTGGACGTGTTTTTTCAATTTGGAAAGAAATCAGCAACTATCTGACTCGACTAGCGCGATGGGAACATTTTATTCCTTTGAAAGTCCATTAGAGCTACATTGGTTCATCAAAACTATCACGTTGGGCAACTCAGCGCTGAAAAGGTCGAAGTCGCTTTATAAATATTTTTTCCTGTTGTGCAAAGTTTACGAAAAATGCGCGCCTTCAGGCAAGGTTCCCACATTCACAGAACCGCATTAGCTATAAAGCACCGTGCTAGCATCGACGAAATAAGAGATCCAAACTGCCATTTAAATACCACGCACTACATGTCTGCACAAATTCATAATGGTAAATCAATACTGCGAACTGGGAAGCTTTCCGCTAAATCCGTGTCGGTCTCCTTTTTAGCTTCGGGCTACAAACTAGTGCATGCAAGGTTTTCCCCTTTCACAAATATATAATGAAGCAAAAAGGACAAGAATGTTCCCAATATTTGCTTTATACCCAGGTATAACATTAACTATGCGGCGATTCAGAGTTTCCCAAACACTGACTTTAATCGAAGCTTTTGTAACTGGTCTCGAGCAGTTTACTGCTTTAACAAATCTTGAAGGTATTTATAAGTTCCTAATCTACTGAATAAAGCTGGCATCGACCGAGGGTGACGTTAATTAAAGGAGTACTAACACGAATTTAGAAACGTTCTTATTGTTGCTCTAAATAGAAGCACTGATGTCGAGAACATCAAATCGAGTATCATGCTGCCGCGCAACACATGCATTATATTTTGGATACCACTTCCTCAAACACCACTTTCGATGTCGAGGGGGTGGTATCTCTGTGACCTGTAAGCGCAGTGTGACGTAGGTTCAAGTCAGGTGGAGACGGCAACTCGAAGTACTAGCAGCCCTCTCTAGTCAACTGTCAGTTGTACGTCTTGCACGCAAACAAGAAAGGGTGAGTTGACATCCACCGACGTAGAGTTCGCAAATCCAGTACCCAGAGTTCGCAGAGCCAGCCAACCGAGTTGACTCTTCATGGCAATGTCATTTGATGTGGGCTCGCCCTGCAGATGCTGGGTGACGAAAATTTTAAAATAAATCTAAAATATTTTATACGTGTTTTCTGGCTTCCGGTGCGTGGACAGCTTTAACATTGCATGCCAAGAAAATGAAAAATGGCCCTTTGCGATGCCTCAAAATCATGTCAGTACTCCTTTAAAGGCGAACTTAAGCTATAACGAGGATTTCTTCTTCCATTGGTGCACGTGTTATTTGTTCATCCAAATTCATTAGACAGCTGCTGGGTGTGTAACGGCATGTTTCATTCAAATAGTTTAAATCGAATTAGGTAGCACAGTCACGTTCATCACGAAATGAAGTTAACGAAAGTCTATTCACTACACTCACGGGAAGATCACCTTTGCCTTCACGGGTGAACAACAACAATGGCACCTCATGACTAATTTAGTTCTTGCTGAAGAACAAGCATTCCGCCACCGCACTCTGTCGGCTAACGAAGAAAAATTTCGACACGTTGGTTTTTGTAGGTGTGCATTTCAACCGACTGGTCGCATCCATCGACAGCGCAGCAAGCTATTCACGCGGTACTGGTGGTGTTGAGGAACACCGGTGTCAAGAATACAATCATACTGTGCCTCTTTCTTCGCACATCGAGGACCACGTTTGGTGCTGAAAACTTTTGGCGTCGATACAACTCACTGAGAAGGTAAACACGAAGATGGCTTTTGCCTTCGAGTCGTCCTAGACAAATGTATAAGGGACCATCCGACTTCTTCTCCTTCTTTGTTTTCCCTATCCATATCGCTCTCCATCGAGCCATAGCATAAAGGGCGATCACAGTTCCTAAAGGCCGAATGGTTCTGACATATATCTATTCGACAGCTTAGATGTCCAACGCACGTGCGTGACATCCGCTAGATTCGCCAGGCGCCGGGTCGGAATGGTTCCTGCTCCGGCAGTTTTCGCTCCTGTTGCAGCATCGTTACTGAGCTTGATGGAAATTCTGATGGAGTTTAACGATGTCAGAATATGTAAGCAAGAGCCGTCAGCTGACGCTCAACCTGCTGCAGCACCTTTACCTAACATGAAGCAACTTCATCGGAAGCATGGCGAGTGCGATTACAACCGTACTCTGGATCAGCTGATGCTGAATGTTTTACAGAGGTAAGCTGATCAATTAAGCACAAACCGTCAGCTCGTTGTGGTAGAAAAGAATGCGAAACAAGCAAGAAAAAGACTGGACAAGAAGCAGCGGTCTATGCGGGAATTCCTTGATTCGTTTTCGAATATTTTCGCCGGCAAAGAGTCTTCGTCGCTGTCATACCACGCGCCCTTAACGAACATGTCTCCAAACCAATAAAACAAGCTTACATCCTCATTAACCCGTAAATCACCCCATCAGACGGCAACGATGGGCTTCAGAACAGTCATATGCGCGCACTGACATTCGTGCATTGGTTTGATATAGCCATTGCTGTACTTTATGAGCCTACGTGATTACTAGGTGGCGGTCGCCTACTTTCATCATACGTGGTCATTTCTTAAATGATGCTGACGAGGATAACTACGGCTATGATAGCGATAAGGTGATATCCGTATCCACGCTGACGCATACACGCAGGGTTTCGAGTGACGTTAGTGACTTTCTCGATCATTTGTTCACTTAATGAGCCTACATCATTATCAGAAGCATTTTGTTCTTGTATATTTTTGTCTTCTTTATATGATTCGCAACATTACGGCTCTCAAGCCATATATCCAATGTTTCCATTCGACGCCACAGGCAAGAGAAGAAGCTGACGGGAGCTTGTTTTTCTGAGGTCATAATTTTGTCGCCGCCATAGCAAAAAAAGAAAAAGAAAAGAAATCCGGGGAAGTGACGGAAAAGCAATCACCGCTCAATTAACCGGATAATGTCTCTTGAAAAATCTTCAAATTATTACCGCCGATATGACGCCGGCGGTAGGCGTGTTGCCTCATTACCATCACGTCGGTCGGTTTCATTAGCGACAGCAGCGCGGAGAAAAGATGAGATTCAATCGCGCAATCACTGATGACCCATGGGAAGCCATCTATTTGCATGCCTTTCCCCCTTTTTTTCCCTCGCAGACCTAATTAAAAAGCGCAGTGCCTGCTCTTCAAGCAAGCGATTAGACCGAATAAACTGTCATACAGTGAAGAGGGCTGCAACGTGCAGTACATTGAACGCATACTCTATAGCGTAGGAAGTTAAACCACCTACCCTGCTGCCTCGCAGGCTACAGTGTTCACCTGCACAAACGAGGTCGCGGGTTCGATTGCGGCAGTGGTGATAAAAGCCGAATGACGAATGCCTCTTGCAATGGCTATTACGTATCACTATTTCGTACTGTGATGTTCAGACGACACGGATATTGTTCATTGTGTAGATACCGACACTTGCACGAGTTAAGAGGTCTCTTAAAAGTGTTTAATATGGCGTGCAAATGTGCCCCGCAATACGATATATATGACAGCTTCGGTGCATTTTGATTGATTGATTGATTGATTGATTGATTTTGTTTTAAAAGAGTCAAAGTAGAGCCCTATAATCATAGGAGCGCCGTTAGCGGAGAGATTCTCGTCAAATTTCTTCATTACGGGCCAACTCGAATTACAGCGGCAGCGAGTAGGTATATAATCCCGGAAGATGCTCACAGCCTCAGAGTCCCATAATGGTCGTCTATTAGTCAGTTGTTTTTATTAAATTCAGGAGCCTTGCCTACCGGCTAAATGGCGGCCAGCCAAGCTTTGCGTCTGCGTGCCTCATCTGCTACTTTCCTTCCTTCCTTCCCTTCCTTCCTTCCTTCCTTCCTCCTTCCTTCCTTCCTTCCTTCCTTCCTTCCTTCCTTTCTTTCTTTCTTTCTTTTTCTT